>NW_008356458.1:317177-325405 GCF_000622305.1 Nannospalax galili
TGGAATATGGAAAACACAGATCGATGCTTTCTGTGGTCATGTATTTGTAAAATGTATGTTTTATTGATTCATGAAGTCTTAAAAATGTATGTTTTGTTGATTCATGAAGTCTTTTTTAATGCTTTAAACCCTTCTTATGGTGGCATTAAGAGACAACAGAACATTTGAAATGCTAGTTTAAAACGTAAAATAAAACATTGTATGCAGATAGTTTCCATGGAGTTGGAGGTACTGTCTACAGTGAGAAACAAAAGAACTGTTGGCTTTCTCTGAGCACTTGTGAGAAAGTAGGGATTCCTTTGTACTTCTAGAAAAAGGCAAGTTGTTTTCTATATGCTATTTTGCAATCCCTTTAAATTGTGAAATAATCAAGTTAGGTGACATTAAATTTTCTTCAGCACACAGGTAAAGAAAGCATGTTTCTGGATTTGATTTTAACTTCTTATATCTGGCTTTATTTTACCTGGGTATATTCTACTTACTTAAAAACAGATGCTATCTGAAAAAATCCATGAAAAACCAAAAATATGTTGGAGTCTGTAGAGAGAAACTCTTCACCCTGTTATTGAAGCTAGGTCATATTTAGCTTATGGTTTTTTGCCTCATCTGCTTGGCAGTTAACTTCATGACCTTGAATACTCTTCTTAGCTTTTAAATAATTCTCTGTCTTCATTTACCTGCTTGCTTATCCAGATTGCACATGAAATTGCATGGCATAGCTCATTGTATATAATAAAGGATAAGATCTTCTGAGCACATTCATCTAGGTGGTTGAATGAATGGATCTTGTAATTGTGGCAGACAGACATGTTTCCTAAAATAAAATTTTTGAAAACTAGCATGACATATGGATTTGATATGATTTAACATCACTTGCTGATCTTTAAAACTATTTTTTTAGCTTAGTTTCTTTTTATATGTATGAGTGTGACCCTGCTTTTCCGTATGTGCACCACCTGTGTGTGACTGTGCAGTTCAGAAGAGCGTGCCAGATCCTCTGAAATGGGAATTAACAGGTTGTTGTCAGTCACCCCATGTGTATGCTGGGAACTGAACCTGGGTCAATCTGCAATAGCAGCAAGCATTATTAACCACTGAGCCATCTCTCTAGCCTCCTCTGAAATTGTTTATACTGTGAATTAGAATACATCTTAAATGAAGAAATAAAAAAAAAACCTATTATAAGTCTACAGTGGCAAACGATAGTTCACATCATTCTTGTTCATAAGTATCGTGGTACTGTCCATCTGTCATTGACTTTTTATAATTTTATTTTTGTCATATGGGAGTTTACACATTTATTCTCCTTTTGGCAGTTTTAGCTTTTTATTATTATTTTATAAGAGCCTCAGGAAGTTTCTTCAAAAGTTAAAGTTTAACCTGAGAAATAAAATGTTGAGAGCAGCTTATTTTGTTTTTCTGTAGTTCTGAACCACAGATAGCCAAATCTGACAATAAGGGCATACACAGCAGAGATCCAGAGCAGAATTATGACTGAAAGTTCCAATTTTTCCATTCAGTATGAATAGGAAGGATAAGCTCTCAGTGACTAGCAAGCCTGGGAGAAATATGCAAGTGAAAAGATAACAGTATTTAACTCAGGTAATAAAACATAATGCTTAGCACATACTACATTAAAAAGCAAGAAGATGCAGCTCTAATTACAAAAGGTACCTAGAAGTAGGCTTTTCATGAAGTACCATCAAATTATATGTAAATTTGTTCCTTTTGTACAATTTCCTATATAAGAAATGTCAGTTCAGTATAAAACATTTGTTATCAATAGTTAGCTTTTGTGCAGTTTTTATTGACAGTTTTTTTTTTTCAGCCTCTTCGATTAGAAAGTCAAAAATTTGTTGGAGGGTGAATGTGAAGTTTTTCTGTTTTACATGTTTTCTATAGCTGTCTCTCTTTTTAATCCTCATAATGGTCTCTCACTTTCTATACTGCCAGATAAATTTCTGTGCATAAAGTCATAGAGTCACAGTTCATCAGCTCCCATTAAGGATTTAAGGTATCAGTACTTCGGAAATGAGGAGCCTTTTCCCTAACCTTTGCTCCATCAATGAATTTGGAGAATAGAATGATATCTTGACATAGACTTAGACAGTAAAAACATTTGGCAGAATTTTTATCTTAAAAAGATCCCATATAGGGGCTGGAGAGATGGCTCAGGGGTTAAGAGCACTGACTGCTCTTGCACAGGACCCGGGTTTGATTCCCAGCACTCACATGGTGGCTACAAACTGTCTTTGACTCCAGTGCCAGGGGAATCTGACACCCTCTTCTGACCTCCAGGGCACTGCATGACACAGGTGCACTCACATACATGCAGGCAATACACTCATACACATAAAATAAAAATTTTTTAAAAAGACCCCATATGTACCACCAGTAAAAGAATAGATTCAGTGATTTCATTTATTCTTTAATATTTAAAAAAGGTAGAAACTAAGAATTAAAAATTTTCATTTCTTAGTTTGAGCATTTACAATTTAATAGAATTCTTGGATTCAAATTTACAACTTGCCCTATTTAATATACTACTGTAACATGGAAAGGGTAATTTGAAACAAGACTTGAAGTTAATTGAAATAACTGAAGATGAATTTTTGCTCAAAATTCATAGGAAATTCTTCCTTAATGGTATGAATAAACATTGCTTTATAAAGATTTTTTAATATCTTTATTATCTGGCTTATATCTGTAGTCTCTTATCTGAAACATTTGGGCACAAACATGTTTCAATGTTTTAGATTTTCAAAAGATAGAATACTGTCTATGTTCTGTGCTGTGTGATATTCCAATAGTGTCTTAAGGAGTGCCCAAGCAAATTGACATTTCCTGATGCCATAGAAGGATAAAAATTATAAGGAATATCTTTTCAGCTGAGGTCATATTTTGCTGACAGTGAACTTGCCTTTTCAGAGCTTTGCAGATATTATTTCTACAGATAAGGCAATTAATGAGCCCATAGTATTACACGTAATATCTAAATTTCATTGAGTTTGTTCACATTCAGTTAGGGTATTATATTTGTATTATGCCATTTAATCTTTGCATCTCTTTGAAGAAAATAGTATTAATTTCATTTTGTAGAGGACAGCTTCAGAGAGATTGAGAAATTTGCTGAAGGGCACATATTACTACTAAGGAAGTGGAAGAGGTGCATTTAAAGTAAGTTGAGTTAGATGTCAAGGCTGGCCTGTAAAGTTACTACATGACACCTATGAGGAGGAGGAGGGGGAGGGGGAGAGGAAGGGGGAGGAAGAGGAAGAGGAAGAGGTGCATTGTTCTTTGCCAGGGCAGAGCAGGTTATGATGAATACAGGAATGCAGTATGGATGGAGAAGTTCATCTAAAGGAAAATTGGTTTCTGTTGCAAAGGGAAATATGATTAATGTGGGGCAGCACAGACTTCTGTGAAGTGTCCATTCTTTAAGAGTAATTAATTGCAAATGAAATTGAGAGTTTGTTTAAAATTTTCTTTTTAAGTTAAATGTTTTTTAAGTTGACCACCTGCCTCGTACAGTCTGAACACCGGACCTAGGATCTAAATGCTCTGGTTTCTATTCCAATTCAGGCAATTTCTAGGTTTTGGATCTAAGACTCAGACTTCCTGAGCTTGTCTGTGTAATATGACAACAAAAATACTAATCATTTCTCCAGTGTACACTGGGTTATCTAACATCTCCCAAGGACTCTGTGAAAGTTCATAGCATGGCCATCTCCTAGGCTGGTCTGTGCAGGCCTGTGTCACTTGTAGCTGCAGCAGAGCAAGTGTTATGTGACTTCTGTTGCTGACACAATTCCTACAATATCTACCTTGGCTTTTTTTTCATCATCACTCTTGAACAAGCTGTTACATGTAAGAAGTATGACTTCTGTGCTACAACAAAGCCCGTGATCAGTGTATGGAGAAGACCAATTCCTGTAAGGCAGCTGCCATTCCAACTTTCCTGTAAATGTTGCCTGAAAATCCCTACCCCACAAATATTTTGGGCCTCATGAATCGGAAGCCCCATTAAAATAACTTTGAATGGAAGACAAACACCACATGACACCTGCTTGGGTGAGCTCAAATACAAGGGGTAGCAGTTGATGGTGATAACTTACTGAGATGCCTGGTAATTTGTTATTCAGCAGCAGATATCAAAAAACAGATTTGTTATGAAGAAGAGAGATAATGTGTTATATTCCTCAAATGAAGGTGAGCAGCTGTTTTATTATAATTGTTTTGACAATCTAGAAACCAAAGCCTTTTTCTCTAATATCCTCAGAGGTTTCATTATAATTTGCCATTGTGATGAGCAGAGTTATCACTCTGTATTCCCTGGATAAGGATAGAACATGGATATTTTTGACTGGCTGTACAATAGGCTAGGATACATTTTCTTGAAGAAAGACATTTTTAAAAGTCTGTCCTTTTCCACGCATGCTTATATTTTAACATTGAGTGGGATTTTCTACAATAGTAGACCTTTATTTTCACCTGTTATTGAACTTCTGACTGGCCTTGAATCTACATGATAGAACCCATTCCTCTGTCTTTATAGATTCTTTGCTCTTTAGATGCTGTTGGGGAATAAAATGTGAATGCGGAAAAAGTGGCAGGAAGAGTTGACGAGCAATTGGATGAATGGCTTCCCAGTGATTGCAGCAGGCTGCCACAGTGAATGACAAGAAGGAATTGGTTCTTTAGAGTTGTGCAGAGCAAACAGATAATGAAACAAAGAAACATGGGGGAAGTGGGGGAGCTACAGTGGTTAGGAAGTGAAAAGTTTTTTGTTAGAAAACCAGAGCAATCAGCAGTAAGTTGAATGGGAGGAGATGAGGTGGTGGAGGTGGTGGTGGAGGTGGTGGTGGTGGTGGTGGTGGTGGTGGTGGTGGAGGCAGGAGGAAAAGGAAGCAGAGCGGAGGAAGGAGGGAGGAGGGGAGGAGGAGGTCAGCCTAGGGTTGATTGGTGCTTCAACAGTTGATAGGTTCACTCTTTCCTATCTGTAATTAATTATAGCTATACTCAGTTCAGTTTTTCTCTGGAAGGAAACAGGTGGCCTGGACTTCTTTATTCTGGTTATTTGAAATCAAGGAGAATTTTTTTGCAAAGTTTGTTTTTCTACATCATTCGTCACACTCTGTGTCATGGTCTCATTAAATGTATATGCATTTTATTATTGTTGCTAGCAGAGAGAACTAGAAGATAATGGTGATTTGAAAATAGTAACGAACAAATTGCACATTCAAATGTTGACATTCTGAAAAAGATAATAGCTCAAAGTTTTTCCATAGCTTTTGAAATATCTCTGAATTCTGTTTTTCCTAGCTATATGTAGATTTTATTTGAGAAAATGTTTATCTGGTTATATAAACCTTAGTATTTACACTGGACAAATGAAACTCTTGGAGGAAAAGAAATTCATATTCCACTACAGGGAGGTAAATATACATCCTGCAGCTTGAATTGGTCCTAGGGAATTTTAAGAAATTACTTGTATGTCTGAGTTGATGAATTATTTAATTTAGGGTTACTTTCCTTTTTTGAAGTTGGGCAGTGTGCAAATCACACTAACAGGTAGATGACTTGTTTGTATCTAGAGGCGTTTGAGTCATTTTCTCTCCTACTTGGCAGCAAATTTTGGGAAATTGCTCTTACTTGGGGTTATGTATAGGGATCACCTGTGAAACAGCTTCCATGGTTTCAGAACAAGGTCACTAAATCAGGATCTCCAAGTGTTGGAGTGTTGATCAGGTACACAGTGAGTCCGGTTTGTCCCCAGGCTGTGTAGAGAAGTGTTGCGGGTTCCTCTCGGGCCAGCTGTGAAGACCCTGACCTGGATCGGGTCCCCTGCTGATTAGAGGGGACAAGAGGCAGGGAGTCACTACACACAGACCCCGGGAGTTGGGTAGAAGCAAGCACTAGGCGAGGTGCTGCAGGCTCCTTTAATGCAGGAGGGGGCACGCCTTATATTTCCCGTTTCTCCACCCCCAAGTCCCTTTAGTCAGCATATGTTTTCTAATTGGTCCACGCCACAGTCTGTCAGCAGTCACTGGGCTCACGAGCAGGGTATGGAGGCCTGGGCTCCTTTTGGTGGGCTATTTGCGGACCAGGAAGTGAAGTGAATTCTCGCTGAATCCCAGGGCTCTGTGTCCACCCCATCTTTGGAGCCCTCCTGCTACATTTCCACCCTTTTTCTTTAAAAATTACTTTCCAGTGAGAGCCTGTAGGCAGCTCAGCCTCGGGATGACCCCAGGATCATGGACTGTGCCTGTCTTAGGTTGTCCTATTCGGGCATGAACCTTACCTGTCATTGGAGCATGGGCATACACATTCATGTCCTTGCTTAGGTTGATTCAGTCCACAGGAGCTTACCTGTCATTGACTACCAGCCCTCCAAGGGGTATCACCCCGGGGGATCAGTCAAGGTGGGGAATTATCTGTAGGAGGCCTTGTACATTTGTGCAATCCAAGTCTGTCAGGCTGCATAGGGTGGGTTGAAATCATCTTCATGTATTGCTCTGAGGGTCTGATACACTGAGTGATTGAATTTTTTCTGACTGTGGGAACAAAGAACAAGGCATTTAAGAAGTAGAAAGAAGAATAATTATGCCTCTCAGGAGTAGGTAAGTGATGATCCAAGACGGGTCAAACAGTGCTTTTAGATTAGACCAGATTTTCTCTAAGAACCCTGAATTAATGTCCAGCATGGGGGCACGGGTATAATTTAGAGCAATAACTTGATTAGTTAGTAATATAGAGTAATTAAGAAACTTTTGATTCCGGTGGCCATGACTATAGTGTGTGAGTTCTAGGCGTGCTTCAGTAATATTCTGTACTTTATAGGGGGTGAGAAAAACTGACCTAAAGCGAGGGTCACAAGCTAGCAGAGCCCTGTCTTTGATAATTGCCAGCTCTTCACTTAAGAGATCAATTTGTTGTAACACATTAATTGCCTGGTAAAGATCCTGATTGATAAGGGACTGAGTGTGAAAGATAGAGGAGGTTTTGGACACAGCCTCGTTGAGTGTCTACACAGTAGTGGATGATTGGGTGATAGCTACTGCAGCAGTGGCTGCCGACCCTAATGCAAGGATGATGGCTGAGATGAGAGCGGCAGTGACCCCGAAATCCCGTTTTAAGTGGGGGGGGGGCTTGCAACAAGGCTGTCCACTCTATAAGGGTGACAGCATGGAAGTGAAGTGGGTTGTGTTGGTGACTGGAACCCAAAGGGCCACGGGTTCACGCATAAAGAGAAATATGTGAGCTGGATGGTTCCAGCAGGCCACCAGTACACAGGTGGTGTTGGTACAGTACACAGGTGTTGTTGGTATCAGAGCAGTTGAGTTGTCCCTGAGGGTCGGAGGTAACATTGGCTAGCAATAAGGCAAACGGGAGCCGCATGCAAATGAGGGTAGGGGGCCAGGATATCGTGTGATCAATGGATGTAAGGATTTTGTTTTTGGCAGCACAAATAGAGGGATTGGTGTTAGTGTGAGTGCCGTTGGAAAGCTTAAGGCCCTGCTGTGCCAGTAATGGCCTCATGTCTATGTAGGCATGTGGATCACGGAGGTCCCAAGTATTACCAAGTATTGATTCTCAGTTGGTATGGGAGATCTTAATGCCACAGGGATAGGTGGGGCCAGTTATCTCCAAGATCCTAGGGGGTGATTAGAGGGGGAGCGGCTGAAGTGCCAAAAGGGAGGGATGGCATGGTTGGGCAGGGGGTGGCATCTCTGCCATGGTATAGCGAGTGGGAGGAAAAAGGGTGCAAGGGAGCATATGAATGGGCAGTTGGGGAGTGGTGGGCATAGAATAGCAGGGCAAAATGGGGGCGGAGGGGTGGCAGTCCCCTCTGCCTCCCCTGTTATTATTGTCCCCAGTGCAGCGAGGACTGAGGTTACATCAGTGTTGTTGAAGGTAGGGGAAAGGCCCTGGGGTTTAAGCATGTAACCCGAGGAGGCACTGTCAGCATAATCTTGGATGGTCAGGTTAAACAGCCCAATGCATGAGGATATGTTGTTGGTAGTGAAGCATGGAGAGTTATTTAGGGGCCAGGAGCCATTGAGTGATTCCCAGGAAGTAACTGGATCCATGGTGGGGAGGCCAAGCATAGAATTAGTTGAATAGACGGTGGAATAGGCTGGGGAATCAAGCAATAAGGGCAAGAGTATAGGCGGGGAGGGGACCAAGGCCCAGAGATCATGGGCCGTGGCAGGGACGGGGGAGAGCAA
>NW_008356458.1:326417-356783 GCF_000622305.1 Nannospalax galili
TAGTGATGGGATCCTTGTGGCCTTTTACTCGAGCAAAGGGAAGACATATGAGGGCCTGAACTGCATACTAGGTGTCAGAGAATGTATTGAGCGGCTCAGTCTGGCAGACTTGGAAGATTTTTAACAAGGCCAGGAGCTCCCCCAACTGGACAGAGCTGGGATTGGCTTGTACATAACAGGTGTCATCCTTTCCCATGTGCTGAATGACAGCGCCATAACGGGACTTATTGGCATCCAAGAAGGCTAGTGTGGCTAAAGTTAGGGGGTTTTGCAGGGGGAAGCAAGTGGCTGAGTGGTGATTTCCACATAGGCCAGGCTGGCCAGTCGCTTATCTGGGGGTGCGTGGTTATCCAACTCCCCCAACAGCCCAATGCATGAGGATGCATTGTGGGTAGTGAAGCACAGAGAGTTATTTAGGGGCCAGGAGCCATTCAGTGATTCTCAGGAAGTAACTGGGTCCATGGTGGGGAGGCCAAGCATAGAATTAGTTGAATAGACGGTGGAATAGGCTGGGGAATCAAGCAATAAGGGCAAGAGTATAGGCGGGGAGGGGACCAAGGCCCAGAGATCACTAACTTGAAGGCAATATCATACTTAGCGCTAAGCCTAGTTGGGTCCAAGGTAGCCAGGTGGATACACACCAGGGGTCTTGCTGCCATAGCACTGCCAAGACACCATTTTTTTTGTCCAGAGGATCAAGGCCAGTAAAGGTTCTGCTGGGTCATGACATCAGAGTGATGCAGACCAGAGTATATGATCTATCTTATTAGGAAGATCCTTAGCTGACTGGGTGAGAGGGATCCTTGAAGTTAGTGAATTATGGTCTTCCAGCAGGGAGAACAAGGCCCAGAATTCCAAGTCAGGGACTGGTATAAATTGTTTGAGCCAGTTTATAGTCCCACAGAGTTCTTGGAGCTCTGTCAAGGTATATACAGTTTTTTGCAAGATGGAAGGGTTAAGCAGTTTAATTACAGTATATGGTATCCAAGGAATGTGAAAGGTTGGATGGATTGTAACTTTTCTTGTGCAATGTGGAGACCTAGACATTCTAAATCAGAAAGCAGACTGGGTATTACAGCCTGTAACGTATTGTGAGTTTTGTGTGCTAGCAGTATGTCGTCCATATAGTGGATGACAATTAGGTCCTTTGGGATGTTGGTTAAGGCCTTATTAACATATAATTGATAGATTGTGGGCCTATTTTTCATACCCTGTGGTAGAATCTTCCATTGGTATCTCTTGGCTGTCCTTTGAAAGTTGGGCTCCCATACTGTGAAGGCAACGTAAGGTCTATCTTGTTCTGCTAGGGGGATTTAGAAGAAACAATCTTGGATAGTGTAACACAAGACCTGCTCAGATGTTTGCATTGAAAGATGGGTAGGTCAGGTAGAAGGTGGTGCAGACTGTGAGGAGAAAGGTGAAATTGTTGGTGTAAGGCTCTGGCTTGTTCTAGTAGAGGAATCTCTACAGACATAATAAGTTTACCTACTTTGTCATTTCCCTTTGCCAAGATCCCAGGGAGCTTGGTGTGTGATCTAGTGTGGCTACCAAATTTTTGAGGGTAGATAATTTATGTTCTATTATAGGCCACTGGTCCACCCAAATGGCATCATTAGAGAGCCAGGTGATTGGAATTGGCTTGGGGGCCAAGATTGGAGTCGATCCCAGGTGGGCTGTGGCTGTTAGGATTAGGGGTGTTGGGCAAGGTGTTGTCCTCTCCCTGATATTCTCAAGTTATCATGGAGCATTATATCATCATAAAAGGTGTGGTCATCCGTGGTAAGGACTGCGCCCATGTCCTCTAGTACGTCTCAGCCCCATAAGTTACGGGGAATGTCCGCTACTTTGGGGGTAACTGTGCCCTGGTTCCCATCCAAGACCTTCCAATATACTGGACGTGTGACCAGCTTGGTATCTTGTTTCCTGCCACCTCCTTTTATTGGTGGGCCTGGCCAATATTTCCAATGAGGGAATTTAAGGGATTCAGTTTCTGATATAATGGTGACATCAGCCCCTGTGTCTACTAGGCCCTTTATGGCAATTCCATCTAGGAACAGGGTCATTAGTGGGGAGTGGTTGAGGATTGGAAGAGCCCATAATATCTGTCTCATTTCCCCTCTTGTGGGTGGGGCTGAGGGGCGCCCCTGGTGGAGTTTAAGGGAGCTGAGTCTGGTTGAGGCTGTGACCTGCAGTCTTTAGCCCAACGGAACCCTTTTTGCACTTGGCGCAGCGAATCTTGGGGTGGGCTGTACCTCTTAGGCAATGGCTACAAAAGTGGTCAAGCCCCCCACAGTTCCTGCAGCCTTCCTGTGCACCAAAGTGGGTGGGTTTTCCTTGTGACAAAAGAGTCTCCAAGGAGGCGGTCAAAGCCTCAATAGGGCCTGCCCTAGGGTCTAAGTCTCTAGTAGCGAGTACCCACTTGTGAATGTAGGGATGTTTAGTCCCTCCCAAGTTAATTGTTTGATAAGAACCTCTAGGGTGGGTCCAGACTCCACCCTCCACTCTACTGCCTCCATGACATGAGTAAGGAAGTCCGTGAAGGACTCTCCTGACTGTTGAATCAAATTATTGAAAAAGACTTGTGGATCACAGGGGGAGCAACATTTAAGGGCCTTAAAGGCCAAGTCAGAAACTTGTTGAAAATAGACATGGAGGCCAATAGTAGACTGGGAGATGGGGTCAGTATATTGTCCACGTCCTGTGAGCATGTCCAATGTAATGTTGAGGCCATATTGGAGATTTAGGCGTGCCTGGTTTTCAGCCTGATCATCATAGGGTGTGTGCCAGTTTAGAAAGACTGAGGGTTCTAAGACTGCCTTTAGTAAGCTATACCAATCATAGTGGGTTTGTAAATGTAAGGACCACTGGCGAAGAACCTGTTCATAATACGGCGAGTCAGGGCCCGATTGCTCAGCTGCCTTGTGGATAAGAAAGAGATCAGCAAGTGGGGTGGGCAGCCATGGACACTGAGCCACATAGGGGCCAACGTTAACCAGCAATGCGGACAAAGGTGAGTGAGGCTTTAAGGAGGGCGGCCTAGGAGGGAAGGGCACATTAGCAGGGGAAAGGTGGGATGGTTACTGGGGGGAGAGAGTAACTTTTTCCATGGGTAATGGGGCGGGGGAATTTTTGGGCATGGTAGCTCTAGGAGAGTATCCTGAGATATAGGTAAAGGAGCTCCTTCCTTATTGGAAGTGGGCGCAGAGGCTGTGTCCACCTCCGGGTCTGGGAGGTCCAGGGTCGCGGTAATAGCCAGATCTACACTAGATTGCTCCCGACAGTGTTTTTTGTGGGCCGAGATGACTTCTTCAGGAGAGAAGGATATAAAGCTAGCAACGATGGCTAGGACGATCGGTACGAACGATGCGGGGGCAGCGATCCCTGACCTGACCTCCCTTTTTCAGGCCAGGAAGAGGACCCGCATCCATGTGTCAGGGTCCCACATGTTTTCAGGGGAGACCCATGGAGCCAAATTAGTGGTTTCATCCCCAAAGTGTTCGATATCTTTTGGTTTCACTTTCAACTCTCTGGTTTTAAGGAGCAACTTGAGTGCTGCCGTTTGTGGTTCCCTGCATTGTGTTGGTAAACTGCCCATTGTGGGAGGGTCTCATGAAGGGGAATTCGTCACAAAAGTAGAAGATGAGGGTGACCACCAAGAGGGTACAAAGGAAGCAAAGAAGCACTGTGAGCCACTCAGATGTAAACCGCCCCGACATGTAAAGGTGTATCGGATCCAAATGCCTTGTGCTCAGTGAGGGACTTCTGGAGGCCATGACACCTCCAGCCATATGCTCACATGATGTCTCTGGGAAAGGCAACAGGGTGACCCAAAGCCTGGGCTCTGAGTTTGGGGTGGATCAGCCCTTATGTGAATTCACCGGGATGAGCCGAGAGGGGGGACGTGCCACCATGGGCTTTGGGACCACTTGGCGTAGTGTGCTTCCCTGATCTAACAAACTAGTCCAACAATAAAGATGTCAGACAGGGTGGAAGGGACAGAGGAGGGGGCTACTCGCTTACCCTCGAGCAGCCGAAGAAACAGACAAATCCAGGGGCCTACTTACCAAACAAACCGAGGTTCTGGGTGTCACCAACACCATGAGGCGGGAGTCCCTGTTCAGGCACCAGGTGTTGCGGGTTCTCCTCAGGCCAGGTGTGAAGACCCTAACCTGGATCGGGTCCCCTGCTGATTAGGGGGGGCAAGAGTCGCAGAGTCACGACACACAGACCCTGGGAGTCGGGTAGAAGCAAGCACTAGGCGAGGTGCTGCAGGCTCATTTAATGCAGGAGGGGGCAGGCCTTTTATTTCCCTTTTCTCTGCCCCCAAGTCCCTTTAGTCAGCGTATCGTTTTCTGATTGGTCCATGCCATGCAGTCTGTCAGCTGTCACTGGGCTCGTGAGCAGGGTACAGAGGCGTGGGTTCCTTTTGGTGGGCTATTTGTGGACCAAGAAGTGAAGTGAATTCTTGCTGAATCCCAGGGCTCTGTGTCCGCCCCATCTTTGGAGGCCTCCTGCTACAGAGAAGGACAGCTTCATGATAGAAAGCCAACAGTTAAGTTGATGGAGAATAGGATAAAAGGTGAACCATTGAAAACTATGAGCAAGGAGCACAGAGTAGCCCTCAACCGAGGGAGGATTTGGTTGTTATGACCCATGGTATATCCACTGCTAGAAACGTGACATTTTTTAGACAGTTTTATGTCCAGTTTGCCTTTAATTCCAATTAACCTTTAGTGCTGTGATTTTCAACCAGGTACACTTTTGACCCAGAGTATAGTTAATACTGGTTGGAGTGACAAATAAGTTTGTGTCGGTGCTACTAGTGTCTTATGGAGATAAGAGACAGATGCTACTAAACATCCCACAATGCATCAGACATCCTCTGTGTTACTCAAGATCCTCCAGTGAATTTGACCATGCTTGATGTCCCTCATAGAGTCAGAGAGGTGTTTTCTCACAGCCTTTTGATTTTGAGTCTTAATTGGATGGGCTCACCCAGAATGGGGAAGGCAGACTGTGTTACTCTGTCTACTTTTTCAAATATTAATATTGCCCAAAATATCTTTGTGGTTATAAAATAATATTTGACCATTTTTTTTTAAATGCATCCTGTGACCTACGGAATTTGACAGAGAAATTTAACAACTACAGCTGCCCACTAAGAAATTTACATCCCCAAATGTTACTAGTGTGGCTGGAAAGATGGCTCATTTGTTAAGATCACTTGTTCAGACCTGGGTTTGGGTCCCAGCACCCACATGAGGGCTAATAGCCAACCATAACCACAGCCTCAGGAAATCTGATGCTCTCTTCTGTCCTCCTTGGGCATTGCATGCACAAGGTGGACTTATAGCCATGCATGCAAAACAGACACACACATTAAAAATAAATAAATAATTCAAAATGTCTCCAGTGCCACAATTCATATATCCTGATCTTATGAAGTGTTACACAATTCCTAAAAATATTCTGGGTCCCAGCATTGAAAAGAGGGAGTCATCGAGTGGATGAACTTGCATGAAGGGATATCTGAGTGCTTATGCTTGATTGGAGAGGCCTTAACATATGACAGAGTGCATGAAATCCATTGGGGATTCTTTGGAGGGTAAGTATTATGAGGTAAATATGATTGAGATCTATTGTATGAAATACACAAAACCCAATAAAATATACATCTAAAGGAATAAAGAAAAAAAGAAAAGGAGTCAGAGCCAGGCAGGCAGCATTGGCAATAGCCTGAACAGACACTGAGGAAGCAGATAAAATAGAGAGGGCAGAGTATAGACTAACAGCCTGAGGCAGGCAGAGTTGGATCTATATGAACATCAGAAACTCAGAAAGAGGCATGTTTATTGGAATGCTGTTTTTTTTTTTTCTAAATATGTCATAGAAAATGTTAATGTTACATGTTGTATAGCCTTAGAAATTAGGACAAATTTAATATCACAATTAAGATAGCAAATTCTAAGATCCACATATGAGGAAGAACTTTCAGTTTTCTTTCTTTCTGAGATTGGGTGATATCATTTAATATTATACAATCTAGGTCCAACCATTTTCCTGTGAATTTTGTGATTTCATTTTTCTTTAGAGTTTAATAATGATCTATTTTCTATATGTACCCAATTTTTACATGCAGATCCTAGCCCATAATATGTACATGTATATATTGAAAGCAAATCCAATGTGAGTATACTGTCCTAGTTTGTTGTTCATTGCTGTGACAAAATACTCTGACCAATACCAACTGGGGAGGAAAGGGTTTATTTGTCTTACATCTCCCAGGTCGCAGTTCATCAGGGAGCCCGAGGTAGGAACTCAGGGCAGGAACCTGGAGGCAGGAGCTTGAGCACAGGCCATGGAGGAATGCTGCTTACTGGCTTGCTCCCTTGACCCCTGCTCAGCCTGCTTTCTTATGCAACACAGGCCTACCTGCCCAGGGGTGGCACCACCCATAGTGGGCTGGGCCTTCCCACATCAAGCATCAAGAAGATGCCCTTCAGACTTGGCCACAGGCCAGTCCAATAGAGGCAATTCCCTGATTGAGGCTCCCTCAACCCAGGTATGTCAAGTTGACACTAAAGCTATCCAGCACATGTACTATAAAATTTAGAAAGGGAAGCAAGAAAAGGTAATTTAAAAAGTCATTCTGATGAGCACATACACACATACACTGTGTAAATCCTACGAATGTGATCTTAAGATATAGCACATTTTTAATGCAAAATAAGTCCTTAAATGGGCCATGCCCACGTGTCATTTCAGAGGTTCCATTATCAGAGGTTCTGTTGCTGTCTTACAGGGAAATCTGCATTTTGAATTATGATTTTTCATTCTTGAATACTTCTGTTGCTCTCATATTTTAGTAATTTTTCTCAATAGTTGATGAAAACAATATGACACAAATTAGTATGATCAAAAAGAAACTGAAGGCTTATAACAATTCTGTTACTGTGTTGGCGTCAGGTTCAGCATCCCCCAGAAGCATTAACGTGTTTTAGCCCTGCTTTCCTATGAATTAACTATTTGGTCAGTCAGCGCCATGAGCATGGGAGTACATTCTTCTGTCAAATTATGGCATTAATAATATTCATATGCTCTTGTACCGTGGGAGAGTTCCATAAAGTTACACAGGTTCTCTTAAATGTTTTGTCAGAGGACTTTTTCTTATGTCATTCGCTTTTCTTTGAAAATTAATATTATAAAAGTTGAAAATAGAATTATTGGAAAATTGAGTGGCTATTGTTTTCTTAGAGGAAAGAAGAAAAGGTCCATGTGAGGAGATTACTCAGTCAGTGGAGTGTTTGCCATAGAAGCATGAGGACCACCGTCTGTATTCCAGTACCCATGTAGGAGGCTGGGTGCTGTAGCACGTACCTCTACCCCTAGTGCTGAGGAGGAGGAAGCTGGAAGATCCTTGGGGCTGACTGGCCAGCTGGTCTAGCCAAATTCTGAGCTCCAAATTCAGTGAAAGGCCTTATCTCAACAAGTAAGACGGAGAGAGATTGAAGAAGATACCCTACATTGATGTCTGCCGTTGACATATACACATGTGCATGAACAACTGCATACACATAAGTACAAATGAAGATGTAGTCACCAAAGAATTTCTTGAGTATTTTAGGAAGGTAAAAAAGAGGGGACCATAGCTTTCCTGAATTGACTGGTTCTTGTTAACTAGAACAATATAAGAATTAGGAAATTGCAGTCTCTTATTTAAAACACAGATTTAATTTATGGCTTATTGGTTTGAAGGACTACTTTAATGCTGATCAGCTTCATGATGGTTGTAGAAATGCAAAAGAAAATCAAGTTCTAAAACAGGACACTTGTGACAAAACAAATTAGAATCTGGAGAAGAAAAATATTTTTGGTGTCTAGTGCTACTGGATTAAAATAATTATGTAGATCATATTCAAGTTCAGATATAAACTAGATAAATTCTCTTACCATTGGCACCCGTCTGTCAGAAAGGAAAACTCTGGCTCTTGCTTTAAATGGCTTCTTTAGACTGAGGTCATCTAGCTGTGTCTAAAATGGACATGAAATGTCAATTTCCTACATTACAGTGGCACATTTCATATTGCTCCACTTAAGGTATGTCAAAATTTCCCATAAAAAGGAAATGATTTAAGCCTCATTCTAAATGAACTAAGTAGACACAGGACCCACGGGCACTGCCTGGTCACTTCTGACAAAGAAATGGGGCAAGAGGCAGCAGAAACTATTTCTCCAACTTCACCCTGGAGTGTGGCGTGTCCCAAGCTAGAATGTCTTCTATTTTTCCTAAAATGATAGTTTAGGGAAGGGAATTTAGAAAGAGGCTTTATTCAAGATGTTTGTTGCATAAAAGTGGTTCATTTTTTATATTTGTAAGGTATTTCATGTGCCTTTAGCATATTGAGAGGCTTAAGGAAGCTGAGAAGAAATAGAATGCATTTGGGGGGCCATGTTTATTATGCTTTACTCATAAGGGTCAGAAAAGTGCTGCAGGTGACTTAAGAAGAACAGATTTACAGTACTACCACTGACAATGAGCCTACCAGGAGGATGTAGGGTTAGTATTGGAGAGAAGCAAAGGCGATATATCAGCTGCAACACACAGAAGGACAGAGCTACACTCACAGCCTGTCATCCTCCCACTTCCCACAAGACAATGCTGCTCTAAGTTCTTGACGCCATACAAGCTCTACCCCTTATTTCCTCCTCTGTGTCCTGTTTCAGAACATAGCCATGATCCATTTTATTATCTAAGCATGTCTCACATATTGCTGCAAAGAGGCTGGGAAATTATTAGGCCACTAGGCTGGCTTCAACAATAGGAATGTAATTACCTGCCAGTATGCCTTCCTATGTTAAGGACATCCCAAAGAGGAAGAGGTTTCCAATAACTAGAAGCTGTGATGCTTAATTTTATGTCAACTTTATTATGCCATAGGGGGCTTGGATTAAGAGTCATTCCTGGGTGAGTCTGTGAGGGTGTTTGTAGATGATCATCACATGTGAGTCAGTAAATTATATTGCTCTCCACAATGTGGGTGGACATTGTCCAATTTATTTGTGGCTTAAATAGAACAAAAAGGAGGAAAGAGAATGAATTCACTGACTTTCCTCACTGCCTGCATCATTATTCTGTGACAGAAATCTTTTGCTGTATGACTGAAATTTGTGCCATTAGTTTCCATATTGTGTAGGCTTTGGGACTCAACTTGAAATTATCCAATCAGTTCTATCCTAAGTCTTTGACTTGCATATGGCAGATGATGAAAATTGACCTCAAATATCATAAAAGCTGAACCCTATAACAAATTTATTTATTATCTATCATGTATTTTACCAATCCATCACCTGTATGTCCATCAGAAATTTAAAAATTATACTTAGTAGATATTTATTAAAATTATATACCTGCTTCTCCTACAGGTTCAGTATGATTTTTATTACTCTAGATAATTTTGATTGATACAGTAGCAAAGCAAAAGCCTTTGTTTTTTATTGAGCTTTTAAAATTTCATGCATTTCCTACTTTAATCCAAGACCCCCTCCCTTCTCCATGCCTCTTCTATCCCCCCACTGAACCCTATGCACTCTGCCATACATGCTGAGTCCTATTCATTCAGGTGTTTCAAATGTCCTTTAGTGTAAAGGTGTCCACTGGAGCCTAGTCAGCCCATCCAGTGGTCGTATGTAAGTCATACTCTCCCTTACCCAGCAGCAATCAGTCTCAAATAGTTCTCAATCTAGTGCTGGCCCACCAACTATTTCTCACCTCCCCTTTGGGCCCTTGTTGAATTGAGCTGACACGGGCCCCACGCTCGACAATGCCACTGCCACAGGCTCACATGAACAAGCCTCCCAAGCCTCCCAAGCCTCCAGTGACCTGGAAGCCTCCACCTCCCTGTGTTCATGAACCAGCCCTGGCTCTTACAATCTTTTTGTCTCCTCTAATGCAGTGGTCCCTGAACTGTGGGTGGGTGAAGTTTCATATAGGAGTCCTATCATATTCTCTATAGTCTCTTGTTCTCCAAAGCTTGGCGAATTGTGGCCTTCTGTGTGCATTGCACACTGTTGTACATGGAAGCCTCACTGGTGAGAGTTGAAGGGTACATGAGCCCTTCCTCTGCCCTTTAATTCTCCTATGTTCCATGAGCCTTAGCTGTAGAGATTCAACTGTAGATGTGTCACCTAGTACTGGCATCTCCCAAGCATATGTTCTCTGTGCCTGACCAGATGTGTAACTCTGGAGAAGCCTCCATCTGTTGCAAAAAGAAGCTTTGATGAGTGCTGTTCAGCATGCTTGTCACTCTAAGGGAGGTCTTTTCTGTCTGCCACTGCATTCCCTGCCATGAAGCTGCATTAACGTTCAGACACTCTATGTGCATTTCTCATAGGGTTTCTAGGGCATCATTCCTTTATAATTTTCATGGATGATGGGAAAGAGATGAGGTTTCTGAAAAACAGGAAGAAGATTTATCTGGAATACTTGGATAGTGTATCTTGTCTTATTTAATGGATGGATGTCAACATGACCTACTGAATACTGGTTTTGGTTAATACACTAGGGTATTCAATGCTCCTAAACATTCCCTAAAATAGAAGCTCATAGAGCCAAGATACCAAGCTTTTTGCTTCCTGATTACCTCTAGTATCATAGTCACACTTTTACAGCACTCCTAGGCTAAGAGAAATAAATGCTGTATTTATTAAGAAGTTAAGTAGAAACAAGTAAATAATTATGGACTAACACAGTTGGGAAAAAATGCAGATCATTATAAGAATGTATCCAAACTGGAAGGAAAAGACTTCTGTTTGCTGTAAGCGCCCACCGTTACTTACTAATGCATCATATTCATCCTTTGAGTTCTGTATAACTTCTCACTGGAATTAGAGTGGACACTGCCACCCTCTTTCCTGTCTACATTGATTTCCATAGAGTACATTTTATCACTGAGATGGTGATGATCTCAGCTTTGCTAAGATATAATAGAATCAAAAGGAATGTAATGTAATCCAACATTGAAACTGTGAGACACTTCAAGCTGCTTTGGAAGTGTAATGCTGCCAAGGAACCATGGACAAAGACTGTCAGTGGAACTCTTCTAGGATGTTGATTGAAATTAGAGTTTAAAGGCATTTTTTAAGGCACTTGGCTGGTGAGTGTCTCAGAAGCTGGATGATTTTAGAGACAAAAGTCTGGAAAAATCTGTGTCAAGACACACAGCTTTCTCTTTAATGTGTTAGTCATTAGACTTGTACTTTTTTGTTTTCTTATTAATATTTTATTTGTTATTCTTATTTTATATGTTTGAATGTATTGCCTGCATGTGTAAGTCCACCTGTGTGGTGCAATGGCCATGAAGGTCTGAAGAGGGCATCAGATTCCCCTTGGAACTCAAGTTATGGATGGTTGTTAGCCACCATGTGGGTGCTGAGCATGGAACCTGGGTCTTCTGCAAGAGCAATCAGTGCTCTTAACCACGGAGTCATCTCTCTAGCCCCCTATTTATTAATTTTTTGAGACAGGGTCTATGTACTCACAATGTATCTTTGAACTTCTGTTCCTCTCATCTATAATTCCCAAGTACTCGGATCGCAGGCATACACTATACCATTCCCAGTTCAGTTAGTATTGGGTACACTAACTCAGGGCTTTTCACAGGCTAGGTGAACACTCTTCTAGCTGAGCTAGATCTATAGTTCTGCCATTAGCTTCTGTTCTGTGCTTCTTTGTCTTACTTTATCTGGCAGGCGTCACAGATGTGTGCAATCTTTCCCTGTGGCCCCCCAAATCAGCTTTAGAAATTCAACTTTTAAAATCCTTACATAGCGATTCATGTGAAAACACATCTTGTACATTTGAAAGAAATTGGATACCTATGTTGTCGTTGTCCAAGCGTGCTTAGTTTGGACTGCTATATCAAAATTCCATAAAATAAAATAGCAGAAATTTATTTTTAGAGCTCTATAGGTTGGAAAATCCATGATTAAGGAACCTGCAGATTCACTGTCTAGTGGAATCTCACTTTTAGGTCATAGATTGAGCCTCCCTGTTTGCTCACATGGTAGATAGAAAAGATCAGAGACTGAAGGGTTACTTTTGTAAGGTCACTAGTTCTATTCATGAAACTTTCACTTCTGTAAACTAATCAACTTGCTAGAGGATCAGTTCCAAATACTATCAGCTTGGGATTTAGGATTTCACCATGTAAATTTCTGATGTACACAATAATTCATGGCTGGTTAAGAAGTAGTAATATTTGAAGGCATTCTGCATTAGCCCATCATTCATTACTATAATGAAATACCTGGGGCAGGCTACTATATAAATACAAGAATCTTATTTTGACTAATAGATCTGGAGATACAAGATCTTGTGTTCTTATCTGGTGAAGACTTTCTTTAGGATAGAGCCCTTGGGTAGTTTAGGGCATTACAAGACAAGAGAAACTGATCAAGATCTCTGCCTGTGTATCTGATTTCTGTCTCTCTTATAAAAATAAAAAGTTTCATCCTGGGGTCTGCATTTTAGTGGCCTTTAAACATAATCAGTTTCCAAAGACTCCACCTGTAAACACCACAGTTGAATTTGGTTTCCATCCTCTTAACCTAATTGGCAGAATAAATTGGGATTAAGCGCTGTCGCCAGAGTTCTCTTGGGGTCTCTTGCACGATCAAACAAACCATGTAACACATCTTTATGTGATTTTATTATTGTTTATGCCCTTGGGTAGGGAGGGGGTAAATGGGGGGACTTACATAGAAATGCACACCCTGCACCCAGCACTGTGCAGCTCGGCCTGCCCTTCCAGATCGCTTTTGTGCTTGCCCACAGTCTCTGTTAACTTTTGCCCACAGATCTTGGGCCTGCAGTCTTGCCCCAGGTCTGTAAATGACCCCTCTTGCAGACGCCTCCAGGGCCATCTTTTTCTTCACGACCACAGCGCGTTCGTGGCGGCTCTCCACTTCCATCACAAGATGGCGCAGAAAACCCCTCCTCTGGTGGCTAGCTCTTCACAGTCAAGTCTCCTCAGCAGGCCCTGCCCCTCAGAGGAAACAGGCTCTTCTCACCTGCAGGAGTTTGAGGGGAAAATAGTGTCTTCATTGTTTACTTTTCTTGGTGTTATGTATATTAGCAAAGAGGCAAATCAATTATATTTTGCATTCATAGTAACACTTTGTTTCTTTTCTTTGAGCTGCTACTTTAAGTCATACCTGCTTCACTATGCCTATAAAGTTTGTATGTGTGAGTTGGCCATTTCATTGAGACTGAAATAGTCTAAAATTTTATGAAGAATTTTAGCCCCTTTTCAGTAAAATTTGCATGTTATGTAATCTGCCTTCCTGACCAAGCACGGTTTAACATTTAACTAGGTAAAAGGATACATGAAACCTGTAAATGATGTATTTCTTGCTTTCATTCCTTAGCTGGAGTATAGGTTGCTACTGGAGCTGAGGGATATTCTTAGAGTGAGGGGTGCTGTTGCACATGCCTTTTCTCCACTATAGGAGGCTGCTTGGTATAAAGCCATCTAAAGTGTTGAGGGTCCTCCTAAAGATGTCCATGCCATAATCCCTGGGATATGTGAATGTCACCTGATGTTACAAAAAGGAAAACTGCTCTTTTTAAAGTAGAACATAATGGTTTCCCTGTACTATCTTTGTCCTTCATGTTTCAAGTGAAGGAAGCCTCAGGGACTGCAACAGTTGTCATGAAGTTTTTGATTTTAGAGTAACCTGTGATTTTTTTGCCTGACATTTTTTTGTGATCCTGGTCTATGCACTGGGTGTTCTAGCTTGTATCTTTATTTTTTCTGACAATTCTGGCTCATTAAACCGTGAGTTGCTTTCACAAACAACTTTCATTTACCTAGTTTCCACAGTAGTTCATGATTAGAGGCTGTATCAACCTGGGTTTCTAAGAGTTAGTGAATTGGCTGAAAAATCATAGAAAGTTTAATTTTGAAAAGACAAGCAAGTGAATATTCCAGGCTAGATGTGAAGTACAGAAAATGCTGGTGGGGGATTGCATGATCTTGCCTGCTCATAGTACTTAATTCAGTTCTTTGCAGAATAATGTGCATGGCTGAGGACCTGGCCTAGATTATATTCATCTTTCTCTACCTAGAAGCTAATGCTAAGGCTTATTTTTAAATCTTGAAGGTACAGAAATGCCTGGCACATATGAAGCTGTCAATTAAGTTTATTAGATTGAATTAATTGTTGAAATTATATCTATCAAACTTGGTTCCATCCACATCAGGTGTGGCATTCTTTGGAAAAAGAGGAAAAAAAATCTTTGCAGGATTTTGTACGTTCCTCAACCCTGGAGACTCCTTGTTCATTCTAGGTTTATTTTACTTATATAAAGAGAAATATATCTGCAGCGAAGATCAGATGCCACTCTCAAGCCTTATGAGATAGATGGATGGATGACAGATGATAGATCGATTGATTGATAGATTGATATCAGCTCCTTTATCACCCCGGGAGAGCATTGGTGATTTAAACGGTTTTGGTGAAGGTCTCAGGAGAGGAGGTGGGGACTATCATGATCTCTGGGTCTCTGAACTCATTCATGATGGCCTCTCATCTGGGGGCTTTCAATCTTATCATTACTTTCCTTATTGGGAAATAAGAAAAAGATGAAGAGAGTTTTGACTCAGAGTAGAAATCTGTGTTCTCTTCTGGATTCATCAAAATAGTTCTGGTGACACTTTGTTTTCCTTTGAAATAAGTCATTGTGATTCTTTGTCACACAATCTACATATCTGTTATACCATGGTGATCTGAACTGTATTGGGGAGCCTATGGTACAGTTTGGTTATCTTGTTTGTTTGGAAAGCCTGCCCTTGTCACATCCCTGTGCTCCTATTTATCCTTCAGAGCAGAAATTTGTGACTATGCCATTTAGAGGCCTGGAAAAATCACATGAACGTTATCAGTGTGGCAAGGTTATGCTGACTTGTTAATTTGTTTTAAGTTAAAAGAGAATATAAAAGTGTTTAGGATAATGCAGACAAATTAGAGGCAGTAAGGAATAATTATTAAACAGTGATAAACCTTTGTCACAACTTTATATTTTGTAAATCCTTTACTGTGTACTGAGATTAATTGAAATGAAATATATTAAAAGCATCAATTGGATTTTGGCATAAACTAATAATGATAATCAGTGAATATGAAATTCATTCAGTCACATTTGTTGAACATTTTCTGAGAGACTGGTCATTTTGTTCAGTGAAATATATGTGTATATATATATATTTTCTTCCTTTTCTTTTTAATTATCCTTATAAATCTTAAGGGTCAATGAAATACGTCAGTATTTGCTGCTGAAGTCTGATCTAAGCTTGATCATCGGCACCCATGTAAAGGTTGAAGGAGAGAGCCAACTCCACATAACTGTCATCTAACTATCATAAGTGTGTCATGGCATGTACACCCACACACAATATTAATAATCATAGTAATTATTATAAATAAAATAAGCTTTTAAAAATATTTCAAAAGTAAAAGTTTAATGTTTTGTTCATTATGACTTTGTATATTAGAAAAAAATCTTTGACTAAATTTATATAGCCTCAAATAGTGCTGTGGAAACCCAGAGGACCCTAATTCCTCCCTCTAAATATTTATTTTGTTTTTAAGAAATGACATTTTGATGTTAGGATCTGTTTTAAATTTTTTCAATGTATTATCTCTCTCTTTATCTCTCTCTCCCCTCCCTCTCTCCCTCCCTCTGTCTCTCCCTCCCTCCTTCCCTCTCTTCCTCTTTCTCTGTGTGCTTGTATGTTTGTGTACATGGTGTGCATTTATGTGTGCAAGCCACAGTGTGACAACTTTGCAGAGTTTGTTCTGTCTTTCTACCTTTACGTAGTTTCTGAGGATCAAAGTCTTATTGCTAGGCTTGCCTGGCACTCACCTTTATCTGCTGAGCCATCTCACTGGACAAACATTAGATTTTTTTTTCATCTTTAATATGTTTTTTTGGGGAATTGATAATTAACCATTTTAGAAAAGTAGCTACATTGTATAAATTTAGAGGTTATTTGGAAGACAGATTGATAAAAGTTATGATCTTTAATATTTATATTTGATGGGTATGTAGGATTCTGAGACTTTAACATATATTAACATTAATTTTAGTTTACTGTAGTATTGGGGAATGATTTATTTATCTTATTAACTCTGTCATCATTTGCAGAACCTACACTAATTATAATAGGATTATAGATGAAATAAGATTCATTTATTTTTAAGAGTAAGGTAAATAATATATGCCTAAATTCCCTTTGATGATCGGGTAGTGCAGTGCTTTTCCAACTTATTTTGTTCTTTCTGTAAGAAATACATTTCATATTCTATTCTAGCAACTACCTACATGCAAACACCTATATGAATGTTTATATATATGAATCCAATATTTTATGAAATATGAGTTGCCTTTATCATTGTCACTGCTCCCTGATATTTTTAGTTTTATCTCATTGCAAATCATACACTGTCTTGACCCACAATATTGATTTCAAAACTCCCCAGTGATGATAGCTTACAGTTGGTTGTTTGTTCAAGTGTAGTGTCATGGAAAAAAGCAAGAGATGTCTTTTCAGTCAGATAAAATTAGTTTTGGTCCCTCCCTCTGGTAAATGTTAGTTATGTGTCACTTGTCTTGAAAATTGTGATAATCAGAACTTTCCGAGGCGACTGTGAAGCCTGGAATGGAGTATGTGATCAGTGTGTGCCTGCTTCTGCTGTCTTTGAAATGTGTCTTTGATCTCACCCACATTTCATTCCTTGATACTGGAGGACATCTCTAATCCGTGTGGTATTCTCTGTGGTGCTATTATTTGTAGTTTTAATACTGCATATTCTTCATTGCTTAAGCTAAAAAAAAAAAAAAAACTTTAAAAAAAGTAAATGCAAACAGCTGTAAAAAGAAGAAAGAAATCTTGCAGAAAATTTAACAGATCAAGATTAAATACCCCAGAATCCAGAAGGCAATCGACTGAGGCTCATTAAATTTTATGTATTGTAAATGACTAATTTTATTTGTTAATTATTTTTATAACACACATTCCTAACACTTTGCTTTTCTTTTTGCCTTCTGTTCTTTAGCAGTGGGGCAGGGAAGTTCAGTGTTACACAGAGGTGCTGGTGAAGTCTTTCTCAAGGATGCTCCAGTGCTGTTATTTCCCACCTCAACAATATTCATTAGCTCCTTGTTATCTTCCAAATACATTCCAGGCTCCTTAGAAGAATCCAGGCCTTTGAGAAGCAGTTCCATCTCACCTTTAAAGAGTTCTTTGTTCTTCCATTCTTTTTTCTGTAGTTTCTTATTAAGTCTTTAATGTAGCAAGACAGCATTTCTCCTGGAGGACCTTATAGTTCCCACCATCTGTACCGTACTAGAGGACCTCTACCTAGCCTTGGCTAGCCCATCTCTTATTAAAACCTCTGCTTTCAAATTCCCTATCACAGCTGCCCTTTTCATAGTAACTCCTCTGATTGATTCCCCTCCTCTCTCCCTGATACTGACCTACATGGAGACTTCTTTCTTCTTATGTTAAGGAAGAGAAAGTCTGCCTCATTTGGAAATATTTTGTGACACCCATTAACTGATTCCTGGTGAAACTTTCTCTGGTAAAAAGATTAAGAAAAATTATAGTAGGACTCATTTCAATCCTGTATTTTGTACTTAAGTATATTTTATTTCTTGGGCTGTAATACTTGGATAAATTTATCTAATTTGTATACGTCTTAGAAGTTACTCAGGAATATAAAAGTGGTGCTGATTGTAACTTTATAACCTTTGGCTTGAAATATACTGTTTCCTGCTCTTTGAGTGTAAGGTAAAATATCCACTTTGTATGACTCTGATGAGGCTTGATGAATGGATTTAATAATTATCCAATGATGAAAGTCAATGAGTCAGTGAATGTTAATGTCTCTCTCTTTCCATGTGACTAGATATCTTGGGACAATTCCAATATGTGACATTTATATTGTATTATGATATGTTAATAACCTGGATCAGAGACAAGCAAAAGTCAAGGACAAATGTAATAATCAGTGAGATACACACTTAATGCTTTTTAACATTTACCTGAATTACATTTGGACATCAGTGAAACATTACATATTCTTCCCTTGATTACTCAGTGTGTGTGTGTGTGTGTGTGTGTGTGTGTGTGTGTGTGTGTGTGAAAGAGAGAGAGAGACAGAGACAGAGACAGAGACAGAGACACAGAGAGAGATCTACAGACTGTGTCTATGTGTGATTGTACATATGTCTATGTGTATGTGTCTGTATGTATGTGTGTGAGAGTATGAGTGTATCTGTGTATCTGTGTATGAATAAGTGTGTGTGTGTGTGTGTATCTCGGTGTGTTTTATATGACTGTGTACATGTCTGTGTTTGTGTGAGTGTGTGTGTGTGTTTTTTTCTGTTGAATGATCCTGTTAATTCTCTTAGTGAATTCTCAAATACTAAACAACTGTAGGTTTTCATTAATTGAGTTGAGCCTGTATATTGTATTGATTCTGTCCTAATGAGAGATTTGTTCTTGTGATTTAGAGGAAACTAGGTAAATTTTCCAGTAAGTGAGCTCTCGAGTCATCTATTAGATTATTTAAGTGTTTCAGAAATGTTCCATCTGCCTTACAGTTGCCCTCAAGTTCATTTAGGTAGCAAGAAAGTACAAAAGGTATTAGTATTGTGGAAATTCATGATCATAGGTTGACCTTTTGCTCTAAGGGATGTGCACTTTCATTGCGTTCTTTTCGATGCAAACACAGAATTCATATGAAGGGGGGTAAAAGGCAACTTTTGTTTATAGAGGGATTTGTTGAAAATTTGGTCACTGACCATAAATTGTCACCATTTCCCTGGCTTACAGTTATTACTGCTCCCTAAAAGCACCTTCAGGTTTATATGCTGAAGATGGAGACCATTGCTAGACAAGGGCATTCCTTCAGACCACAGAACCTGTTGCTTGAAGTTCTATCTATATTATTTTTTTCTTAACCGACCTGCTCTAGGGCATGTGTATTTTCTTAATCTATGTTTATGATTACAATTAAACTACAAAGAATGTAAGAGCAGTGATATTTATATTTAAAGCTGAAACAGATTTTCCCTGTGATATAAAGTAAGCTGACTTGTTTGTGAAAACATAAGAACCACATGATTGTAGGGTACTTGTTGATTCCTGTTTTCACATTCTTAATCTGAGAGCTTAATTGGATCCTGACCCATGCGAGCAAGATAAGTGGAAAGACTTCCTACAGGCTGCCAGGCCTGGGTCAGGGTCAGTGTAAATTCCACAAAGAATGGAGGAAGCATGGTAGATCCCCCTCCTCTCACTTTTTCTCTTTCTTTCTGTCAAATTTTGTATTACAAATAAATGGACATACACAGAACTATGGTTAAAAAGTATAATTAGCCAGACAGGCATATTCAGATACATTTTAAAGCCAGTAATCTAGTAAATGCTTGACAGATTGAATACTCCGTTTATGGACCTCATGCTTTTGGTAGCACTTACCAGCAAGTCAAAAGTCTGTACTCTGGAGCCAAGCTTTGTGTTTAATATGAATGTCTGCAAAAATGCCACCAATGTTGCGTCCTCTATAGCATAGGAATAGAGTTTTTAACCTCATAAGGTGATGTTAAATGTGTTTGACACATTTACAACAGCATCTTTAGCAAGTGTATAAATATCTTAAATAAGTTATAAATTTTTATTATACTATAAACTAATTTATGCTAAATTTCTTTTTATTTGATTCATGAAAATGATATACACAGTCATAGGTCAGTATAATGTTTTGATACATGTGAACATTGAGTAGTGTGTAAATCAAGATAAAACATTTATCTCAACTTTTGTCAGTTTTGTGCTGAACAATTTGAATTTTCTTCTAGCTTTCTGAAATGCACAGTGCATTATTACCATTATTGATAATTGAAACCAAAATTAAATACTTGAACAAATAGTAGGTTTCCTTCCCTTTGACTTCTTTTGATATTTGGAATAATAAGTAGCTCTATCCTGGTGTAGGGCATATGTTACTTTTGTTCTTTTTAAAAATTTTTTCTTCTTTTCAAGAAATGGAAATCTATTTCAGAGGGATGTTGTGGTTATGTTTCTATTGAATTCCCCTATACTTTTGTATCAGGCTCTTCACAGATACCCCCATTTGTATCTAGTCATTTGAAACCTTATGTAGGTTTCTTGTTTATTTTAGGAATGTTTTCTTTTAAAATATGTATTTATGCGTGGTGGCATAGGACTTTAATCCCAGCACTTGGGAGGCAGAGGCAGACGGATCTTTGTGAGTTCGAGGCTAGCCTGGTCTACATAGTAAGTTCCAGGACAGCTGGGGCTACAAGGAGACCATGTCTCAGAAAGACAAAAAAACCCCAAAAATGTATTTATTTATTTTATATGCATGTGTGTAAGCCAGAATGCAAGTGTGTGTTTGTGTGCATGCAAGAACCCACAGAGGTCAGAAGAGGGTGTTCAGTCTCCAGGAGCTGGAGTTGCAGTTCTTGGTAAGTCACCATGTAGGTGCTGGCGTCTGCGCTCATGTCCTCCACAGGAGCAATCAGTGCGCTTTACCTATGAGCCATGTCTCCAAATCCCTATGATTGTTTTCTGAATGAGGGAGTTAGTCAACCTAAAGTGAACACCAGAAGTTTGTTTAACTTACTCTTAATAAAATTCTCAAGCATGCTTATCTTAGAAGAGCAGAATGCTGTCCTGCAGCTTTTAGGGATGATTGAACTTGGGAACATTCTTTGTAAACACACACTTCATGTTCTCTCTGTTAATTACCAGAAGCTTACCATCCTGTTAATGCAATTACCTTTTATTTTACCTTTTTATAATTGGCAAACAAAGTTTGTTTTGACTCTTCTTTGTGACATGGGGATTCTTATTAACAAATACTTTTTGAGGCCCGGGAAGGTGGCTCAGGGCAGTTAAGTTCTTGTCCAACATGAAGACCTGAAATTGAATCTTTAGAATTCAAGTGAAGTTGGGCACACTAACACACATCTGTAGTCCCAGCACTTCTAAGGTATGATGGGAGGTGAAGGCATGAGAACTCCTGACAGCTTATGGGCTAGCTAGCCTGGAGCACGCAATGGCCAACAATAAGAGATTCCCTCTTCAACAAGGCGAACAGCATGGCTCTACACCCGAGGTTGTCCTCTAATCTCAATATGTGTGCCATGGCACATGTGTGCTTGCACTGACACATACAACCAAGCATACACAGAAAAAGTTTATGCTTTTTGATATCCTGCCTCCCCATTGACCACTGTTCTGGGTAATTTGAGAATGCGAGATACACAAAGTCCTGGTTCTCATGGAGCTTGCATTAATAGACAAACAAATCAGATCCTTTTCAAGTATGGACCCATGATGAAGAAATAGGGTAGTAAAATAGGAGGCACAGGCCGGAAGAAGGAAGGTCTCTATGAGGAAGTCATAAGTGGGAAGATAATTGAATTCTGGGAAGGAAGCTGTGAGCGAGTAAATGGCTAATGAGTTTCCAGGTAGAAAAACAGAATGTACCCAGACTCTGAAGAAACAATGGGCTGCACCTGGGTGGGGGGGACTAAGGGAATGAATGTCGTTCTGTAGCCTCCCGTGTTTCATATGTTAGTAAAGGGGCTTGGAATGTTCCAGGGAACACAGTACACACATTCCACTAAGTTAATTGTTTAGAATGTTCACAGACTGGTGGTAAAAAGATAATGTAGCAGGGGATAAAAGTCCAAGCATGTGTGTGTGCGCAATTTAAAATAGTGACATCAAATTAGACTTAAGGAGTAAGTGACATTTAATAAAATTATTGAAGGACAAAGGAATGTTTGCCATGTGAATATTTGGGGAAAGAAATGACGTAATCATTGGTAAGAGTTACAACTATTGCTGTAGGGTAGCAATTGATTTCATTGTTCCAAAAAGGGAATCTCAATGGAGCATTCAGTACAAGAGCAGTGTGAATGGGGTGAGCAAGTTGGAGAACACGTAAGAAAAATGGTAGTAGTAGTGGGTAGTCGTTGGTAGGGCCTTCGGCCTCCTGTCAGAACTTCAGCTTATTTCTGAGTGAAATGGGGTGCCCTCTTTGAAGGGAATAGACTGGACAAGGAGTCTGGTTAGAACAGAGAGATGTGAGAGAATAAAGGAGTTATCCAAACACATTCTATTGGATTTTGCAAGAAGATGGTATAGATGATGGATTTTCAGATCCATTATATTTTGAAAACTAAACAAGTACAGGATGAAGGAAAGAGTCCATGGTGACTCTAAATAAACAACTGGAAGATTGATTGGTAAGGGAAAGATGATACCTGGAGTAGGAAAGAACATGATCATGTTGGAACATACCGGTGCCCCATGGAAATTTTAGTATCTACTTTCAAGATGGTGGCATGACAGCTTGAATGGATTTGCCCATGAATTCATTCCAGTTTAGAAAGAAAGGAGGGATTGAGGCACAGCCTCTTAGGTTCCTGTCATCATTTTGAAAATTTCTTCTGGGTGGCTGACATTTTTTAGTTTCAACCTGAAGAGAACGTAAACAGAGTCAGCCCTGCTAAGTACTACAGGTTGTACTACAGTACAACCAGTCCTACAGCTTGGTGCACAGCTGTCCATTGAGATCTTCTCAAATCATCAGACCACTAGTACCATACAAACTTAGATTTTGTTTCCAGCAGCTGAGTTTGGGGGCAATTAACTATGTGTATGGGCACTGAAGTAAGGTACTGAGTTGACTACAAGAGCCTGGAGTCGGTGGTGAAATGAGTTGTAGATATAATTTGGGAGTTAATTGGTATATGTATGGTATTTATGCTCAAGGTGAAGAGAGAGATCAATGAGACTGAATGTGGTAGACAAGGTGCCTGACAGTTGTCCTGAAGCATCTATATAATGTCTAGAAAAGAGCATCTATAAATGAGATAGAAGGAAAATAGTTTTTTTCCTAAAACTTGATGGACGTAAACAGTATCAAGGAAGAAAAATGAATCAGCTGTGTGAGAAGCGGCTTCTGCAATTTGGACTTAGTGACGATTTGTAATGATAAATACAGTCTCATAGGAGTGCTAGGGACCAGTAGTTAACTGTAGTTGAGTTTAAGCATAAATACAGCAGCAGAATAATTACAGACAGGGCAAAATAGCTTTGCAAGTTTTTTGGAAAGACACACATAGTCAAACAAAAGTGGTCCTTGAGCACAGGGAACATTAAACCATGGTGAAATGGTGTGCTTTATTTTGATTAAGATATAGAGAAAGACTTGACTGATTTGGGTATAAGCCCTATCAGGCTATTTCTTGCTGTCTCCTAGGTGAGAGATTATATTTGCATTCACCAGAGATGTATACCATGCTAGAAAGCCATGTACATGTTTTACAGAAGGATGAAGGAATCAGAAGAGTAGCATAAATAACTTAAAAAGGTTTTGTGATCAAATGAAAGTGATAAATATGTGTGAAAATTATTTTTACAGCATCTCACCAATTGTACCATATCTTACATAATTGTGACTGAAGCAATATGATGTTATTGAAGTAACTAAAGTTTCTATTTTGACATTTTATGAAGTGATCATGCCTGTTGTTTATAGAAAACTATAGATATGATCATTTTTCTCTTTTCAAATTCTATTCTTGTCCAGTAAGAACTCTTGTAAGCAGACTGGCTCAAATTGTTTAAATGCCAGCAGACATACATTCTGTTACAAAGTCTTTCAGTTTGTGAGCAAATAAATTCTTAAATTTAATTCATCTTTTGAGATGAAAATCTTCTATATTTTCTCTTTTTGTTGGGGATAAAATATTAGCAACAAAACAGACTTTTTTTCCTCAGTCCTGGATTCAAATGTCCTGAAGTGTTGCTTCTACAAGAAAAAAAGGGTTAAAATATTTTGCCAAGAGTGCTGTCAGCAAAGACACAAATGATTATGATCTGTTTTTGATCCTATAACATGTCCAGAGGTTCCCATGGGAACCACCCCCTATTCATGGGAAGAGTCAAATTTAACAAACAATACAGAAAAGCCATTTAGTCATCCTCCGTGTGATCTCTGAAAGAGTCAGAAATACAAAGGAAACAAAATCATTAGAATATCCTTCCATCTTTACTAGACAGTTCAGAGACGGGGTTGGAGAAAAATCCTGCTCATGGTAAATAGCTTTGATAGATGGAAAAATAAAATAATAAACTACAGTGAAGCACAACTTATCTTCTTTTCAGTATACCTTTTAAAACTCTCTCTCTCTCTCTCTCTCTCTCTCTCTCTCTCTCTCTCTCTCTCTCTCTCCGTGTGTGTGTGTGTGTGTGTGTGTGTGCGTGTGTGTGTGTTAGGCTTTGGTATCTTGACATTCATTTCATTTAACTATTTTTCCTTTGAAAGATTTGTTTCCAGAAAAAAAGCTTGGAATTGTAATACAATAAGCCTTATGCATAATCTCATAATATTCAGAAAGCCAATTTTAAATGTGAATTCTCCATCTTTGTCTCTCTGTGCCAATGGTAACCTATCTGCATTAATTTATTCCTGGGAAGCAATGAAGATTTCCTGCAGATATATGACCAGTTAGCTCCTCACCTTGGAAGCTTCATGTCTTTTATAGGGAGGTAGGGCACCTGGTGCAATGCAGGACATATAAACACATTTTCTGTACATTGGAGATAACTTTGGGAGATCAGAAACACTGGCTTCTCCCCAAGAATAACAACATAGCAGACTGGTGATTACAACCAACGGCACCTATACCACCTCTGTATTACATGATACACCTTTTAAAGTTTTTCCTACCCGACTTCACTGAAGACTGTTTATGAACAAATCTGGTTTGGCTAGTTGTTGCCAGTAGACATTGACTGCTAATGATGACAATCTAGAAGCATCTTGGAGACCATGGAGCCCAAATTTCCTGTGATCTTAACCTTCAGGTTGTTTGTTTTTACTCTCTCTGCTTCCTCCAGTGTAATAACCTTGGCCTTCTATTAAATTCTTCACACATGGCTAATTGCTGTTTTTTAATACTTTGTGTTACATAATATTTCCTCAGAAATCACTCCCTCAACCATCTCTACAGTGGGTTCTGCTGTCTCCTGTGCTGCTGGTTCCTTTAATTGCCCATCACAACATTTAACACCATCAAACTTACTGTGCAGACTTTTTTTGGTGGCCTTGCAATAGAATGTTATCCTGAGGAGGGCTTAGTTTCTGTCATGGGTGTAAACAGTTCGTCATCTACTCCATTCTAAAGAAAAGACTAAAAAGAATAACTTGCCAATATATTCTAATAGTCCTCAGTACTTGGAGAGAGAAAAGGCTGGGCCTATGGATGGAGTGCTTTTATTACTATTCTGAGGCAAGGCAGATTGATTTTTGGAATGATCTAGTCCATTGTTTCCACAGCTGGCTGGTTGGTGGTTGCTGGTGGAATGGACATACTTGAACTCTAAGAACCTAGGAAGCCTAAATGTTGGGTGACTTCATTGAGCATAACATTCAGGAAATAATTTTGTCTTCTATAAGGCATGCAGTGCCTGGGTAGAAATCTACAAGTGAATAGGTGTCTGTCATGTAATTGTCCGTCTTCATAAGCATCTGTAAGCAGCGCCATCGTGTGGCAGCTGTAAGAAATGGCAATAATCAGATCTGTAGGTCTTGGTGCAGATTAACTGCCCACTATGAAATGGGACATAGAAATAAAATTGTCAATAAGCCTTAATGTGGAGAAGCACTTACTTGAAATGGACTGTCAGATTCAGTAGACAATAAGTTACTCTTTGTTTTAGATAAGAGGAGATAGAGATGGAGAGAAACAGCTTATCAAAATCAGACCATTAATTACTAGCAGAGTTAGGATAAGAATATTTTAATCCTCTGGTCTCTGGTTTGCTGACCCTGCAGTGGAATGCTGCCATAAGGAAAACTACTAATTTCTTTGATGTACATTAACAAATCATAATCCAGTCTCTCCTTAAGAGAGTAATAAAGTGTATACATGTCCAGAAATTGTTAATATGCCTTGCAGTTGGAGGAAAAAGAAGTCTGGGCTTACATTACAATCTATCAATCACTTTGGGACATTTGTATTTCTCATTTGTACATCTGTTTGTAGTGGTTTATATTCATTGCCAACTTGATTAGATTTAGAATCACCATGGAAACACACCTCTGTGTGTATCTATGAGGGTGTTTCCATAAAGGATTAATTGAAGAGGAAGACACCCTGAATGTAACTGCATTCATGAATGGGGTACAGTCTTGTGCCAAATAAAAAGGAAAAACGCAAGCTGAGTACCCCCATTCATTGCTGTCTATTTCCTGACCGTATGCACAATGTGGCCAGTTGCCTCCTACATCCACTGCCATACCTCCCCCTCTGTGAAGGTCTGATTCCTCAAATGGTGAGCCAAAATAAACCCTTCTTTTCTTAAGTTTTTTTTCAGGTATGTTGTTATAGCATCTGAAAAGTAACATATACTTTTCCTTCCTGTTTTCCTAGGAACCTCCCTGCTTTACTTTTGACTGGCTTCTTTCAACTCACTTCATTTTGAGTATTGTCAATGAATCAGATGCACCTTTTATTTGTTGGTTACTTGGTTTTAGTGTTTTGAGACAGGATCTCATGTGGCCCAGGCCAATACTGAACTTTCTGTATAGCCAAGGTTGGCCTTGAATTCCTGATCATCTTGCCTTAGTCTCTTAAATGCTAAGATTAGAGGCATGAGCCGCCTGACTTTCCATTGAATCTTGAGTAAAGAAAGAGAAGGTATGGCTTCCATTGTGAAATTGATATTTTGCAATGTAAAGGCAAAAGAAAATATTTTTAACTAAACATATAACCACGTAGCAAAATAGAGTACATAGGGCCTGGTGGGTAATAAGTATGTGAATTGGATAGGATATGTAAGTGATGAATTGTGAGAGGAGGGAAGTTTTAAATGTATGAGATGTGACAATATAGGAAGTAGACATTCACCAGTGGGGAAATAAGGTAGATGGTAAAAGCAATGTACTCCTATGTGCTTAAGGAAGTGAGAGAAGAGAGTTCATAAGACTGTGATCACCAAAAGACAGCTTGCAGAAAAGGCAATTGAAGGAAGGAATTTGTGTTGCTTCAAGGCACTTATGGTAGGTAAACATTAAACAAAGCACTTTGCTATTATCTATGAGTTCAGAATTGGAGCTCACTGTTTATGAAATGGGTGATTTTGGATAACTTATTTGAGATGTAAGGCTTGACTTGGTAAACTGATGGAGGAAGTTTACTGGAGCCTAGAAGTTTGGAGCCAGTCCAACATAGGCAGCAGGCTAGGAAAAATGAGTCCAGACTCGACTATGCTCAGGGCTGAGAATAAAGCAGATGACAAACTCCTCGGTTTGATCTCTAGCACCTAAAATTAAAACACTAAAATATTTGAGATTGTTTTCTACATCTATCAAAAGTTCTGTTTTATGAGGATCTGAGTAAAGTTCATCTTGAATTATTTACTTCCTCGTTATAGATTTTTTTCTTTGACTTTCTCGGGAATTAATAGTCTTTCATAAGTAGGTAAGGATAAATCGTTGTTTTCATTCAAGAAACTTGGATGGATAAGCACATATTTACATAAAGTCATTCTCAGAAACCCATCAAAATGAATGAAAGAAGAATCTGAAATTATAGAGGATGATTTCATTTATAGTGAAATTAGACTGCAGCCTCAACCTAAAACCCTAAATTACAGAATGAGTTTTTGGATTCAATTTAGTAGCACTTGCCAAGATTTCGTACACATGTCCTTTAATCATGCTACATAACAGGAAATGAAAGATGTTTAAATGCCTTTAACAACCCCAAATCCTGGTAGATAAGAGATTGCGGCAAAAGCAAAAATTCATTTTATGTTCTAGCAACAGCCACAACATAAAAAATTAAAGATGAGGCATTTAGAAAAATATTCATGTAATTTAGATATATTTCCGAAATTCTACCTTCTCTCATTGTTTATCTGTTAGTATTTCAGCACACAAATATTCAAAGTTTCTTAGAACACATCCCATAAATATCTAAATAACAAAAGCTTTTACTATATACAGTTTCTTACGTCTACAAATGTGGTTCTCTTAATCACTGCAGAAGGAATTGGCGGGACATAGCCAAGTGGGGCATCAAAGATAACATTATGTGCTTGCTTCTTAGATGGATAAGGCTTGGGTGAAGAGTCTCATATTCTTCATTATTCCTTCTCTGAAAATAGCCTCAAAATTATGGATCAAAACCTCTTGGGTACCAAAAAGTGGGATGTCATCCCTGCATGGGTCACAAAGAGCAACAGGGAGTCTAAATTCGAGAGTCGGGCTAATTATGGAACATGAGTGTTTGAGCCTGCAGGGCTGTGCAGAATTGTAAAGCACCTGCTGCTAGTCAGATCTTCCTGTGTAGGAATAGGAGACCACTGTAATAGATATTCACTTACTTGGAAGAAGTATGGAGTTGATTTCTTTAGATTTTTAAAGTGAAATCCACAGTTTTGCAAATGTGGACAACAAATTTCATGCATTAAAAAGTGTAAACAGTGTACGTAGCACCAGATAAGCTAGATAAGGATACACAGGTCAGTCTAACAGCAGAGGAATCAGGAAATAACTTTTATGCCTTATATTCCCTGCCTAAGCGGTAAATAGTGAGATAGGGTGACATCGCAAATCAAAGACTAACACATGGCATCACAATTGTAACTACTGAATGCCTTTGCTCAAGGGAAATATGGGAAATAGTTGTGTAAAGTTCATATTCTAGAATTACACTCTATCCTTTGGGCCAGGATCTTGCTACTAAGACTTTTCCTTCTCAGTTAAATAGACTGTGCTCATGATATTGGACTACTTCTTTTCAGTTTTAATAATTCTCAACACATATCAAAAGCTTGTTTGATCTATGCATTAGTTATTTTTCTAATTTCTATGCCAAATATCTGAAAAGAAGAAACTTAGGAGAGGGTGGATTTTATTTTGTTATACAGCATGTAGCGTTATGTACATCATGGCTGGAAAGGACTGGGGGCAGGAGCATGAGGTCACTGACCACATTGTATTTGCAGTCGAGAAACAGACAATAGGTAGGAAAAGAGACTGGGCTACAACACCTCAGGCCCACTTCCCCCAGCAAGAGTCTACTCCTACACGTTCCATAGCCTTCCCCAGTGGTGTCAACAGTTATGTTCCAAGTATACATACATATTGAACCTATGGGGAGCATTTCATATTCAAGCTATATAATTCTGCCCCTGGCCTACATGTACTTTTGGCCATCATATAATAAATATGCACTGTGTCCATCTTCAAAAGTCCCCATAGTCTTTAACACTTCCAACACTTCAAAAGTCTAAAGACTCTTCTGAGATATCAAACAATCTCTTAACTGTGAGTCCCCAAGTATATTATGCATTTGAAACATGTAATAACAAGGAATAAACTGTCCCATTCCTATAAGGAGTAATATAATCATTTTAAAGAAAGATGATAACAAATTAAGGCCAAAAACAAGTAGGCAAGCACCAAACCCTGTCCATATCTAGCATCTAGGACTTGATGCCATTTTAGGACTCCAGTGGCCTTGGGCAGCACCAGCTTTCTGGTTGTGCCTACTGTGGCACATGAGCTTTTAAAGGGTTGTTTCCATTCTCTGCCTTCAGCTTTCTGAGGCAGATGTTCAAGGGTCTTCATTGCTTCTTGGGCTTCATCTTTAAAATTTTGTGCAGTGGCCTCTTAAGACCTCCTTTCAGGAAATTGAAACCTATCACAAATTGTCCTCGGCTATTTGATTCAAGCCTTCATGATTTTCTCACTAATGAATATTTCCTTCCTGCCACACTTTGACACTGCTAAGGTCTGTTACCACCTCTAGATGTAGCCTGGCCCTATTGAACCACATTCACAGCATCTATTATTCTTTTAAATGAATTTCCTTTTTCACAGATGAAGTCTTCAATGGGATAAATCTTGCTCTCAGGGCACATTTTCTATTGTGCCAGTTCAGAGAGCAAGGTGTGTGTGTATGTGTGTGTGTGTGTGTGTGTGTGTGTGTGTGTGTGTGTATGTCACTGAAGGCTTTTTCTTTTTTAACTTTTACAAAAACTTTATTGAGACTTTCATATATATAAGGTGTTTTGCTCAAATCCATGCCCACTCCCTCCACTCCAACTCCTCCCATATCTCCCCATCACTTTTTTATTTCTTTTTTTTTTTTTGGAGGACATTTAAAAAATTATTTATTTAATAACTATGTAATTAGAAGAAGCATTTCATTACAAGGCATTGACATTTTCAATAACAATTTCCTAG
>NW_008356458.1:357391-358583 GCF_000622305.1 Nannospalax galili
AGCCAATCCCCACTACTTGCCCTTCTGGTGAATCTAGTCAGCCTATCTAGAGGTCTTTGATTTAGGAGGGTCAACTGTTCCTCCTCTAGCAGCAATCAGCTATCAATATTCCTTTAGATAAGATTGGAGTCTGCAGTTCATTTTCCCAGTTCTATGCTGGGTTACTATCTGGGAGTCCCTTTGTCCACCATGGCCAACAACTCAAAAGAAGGTATCCCCTATCTGGCATTTCTGCTTTTTATGTAGCCCTTAGGTATGCATATGGACACTTATCAAATTATATTGGCCCCTTTAATCTTTGGTTATACCTTCCGTTTGGATGTTTAAGGCCATACAGTTGGCCCAGATAAACCAATTTATTTTTGCTCATAAGGATGTTTGAGGATCTGTTCCTCAGGGGTCACATGGGCTTGGAAGGAGTCCCTGGGTCCTTTCTTTTACCAGTTCTGCCTATGTGAAGATAAGTCAAAGGTCCTGCTTTACCATGGTTGTCTTCGCTTGGAAGCATGGAGGAAATGATTCCTCTGTGATGACCCTCTTCTTTATAGACTAAACACTGATTCAAGTCCATCTGGTGTGGTCTCCTCGGTCTCCTTGATCAAGAGGACAGGTGATCCACCACCATTACAGGACATTTTGAGAGATGCTCATAGTCCCCTGGAACTAGTCGACCTAGGAGGGCAAGGAGCATAAACTGTCCTTTATGTCCCTCTTACCAAATTATTATTGGCCTCAAATTATGTCTGTTAAACATCCAAGAAGGTTATTTCCACCAGTCTGGTGCTTTTAATCACTGTGTGTCATGTAGATAAAGGTTGGGCAAAGACCAATTGTTCTCAGATAAAACTTACCTAGACATATATTTCTTGATCTACTATGTATAATTTGTCAGTAGGTTGTAAGAGTAATATGGTTCCCACTGTTTTTCAAAACTAGCTAGGCATTATTTATCTCTCACATTTTCTCACCTCTCCATCATGGTTTTCCCACTTAAGGTGCCCCCATTTCCCCCTTTTCTCCCTTAATAGTCCCCTTCTCCTATGGTCCTACCTCTGTTGAGCTCCTTCTTTCCCTTTATCCCCTAGGTTCCTTGTATACACTTCCCTCGCCTTCCCATAAACTAACCCAATTTTATCCATATCTCCCTTATTAAGGCCTGTATCCTACTGTTCTTCTCTTTTGGGTTTGTTTT
>NW_008356458.1:358611-359082 GCF_000622305.1 Nannospalax galili
GTTCCTGTAGTTATGTCTGGATACATACTCACTTATCAGGGTCTGATCCTAGGATCCACATATGAGGGAGAATATATGTTGATTTTTTTTCTGAGATTGTGTTACTTCACTTAGTAAGACAGATTTTAGTTCCATCCATTTACCTGCAAATTTCATGATTTCATCTTTCTTTACTGCTGAGTAAAACTCCATCGTATAAATGGACATTTTCATTATCTATTCGCCAATTGAGGGACACTTAAGTTGCTTCCATCTCTTAGCTATTGTGAAAAAAGCGGCAACAAACATGGATGTACAAGTGTCTTTGCAATAGGATGAGTTCTTTGGGTATATGCCAAGGAGTGGTGTAACTGGGTCAAATAGTAGGTTCATTTGTAGTTCTTTAAGAGTACTTCACACTGCTGTCTATAGGCATTGAACAAATTTGTAGCCCCACCAGCAGTGGATGAGTGTTCCCCTTTCCCCACATCC
>NW_008356458.1:359469-361072 GCF_000622305.1 Nannospalax galili
TGTCCGGTTTAGAAAATCCTTTCCTACACCTATATCTTGTAGGTTTTTCCCAATGTTTTCTTGGAACAGTTTCAGAGTTTCAGGCTTTACATTGAGTTCTTTGATCCATTTGGAATTCACTTTTGTGCAGGGTGAAAGATAGGGATATATTTTCATTCTTCTGAAGGTGGAGATCCAGTTTTGCCAGCACCATTTGCTGAACATGCTGTCTTTCCTCCAGTGAATATTCTTGGCCCCTTTGTCAAATATCAGGTGGCTGAAATTGCATTTACTTGTATTTTGGTCTTCAGGTTTTTTTTTCCATTGATCTATGGGTCTATTTTTGTGCCAGTACCATTGTTGTTTTTATGACTATAGCTCTGTAATTCAGCTTAAAATCTGGTATAGTAATCCCCCAGTATTGCTCTTAGTGTTCAGTGTTGTTTTGGCTATCTGAGGTCTTTTGTACTTCCCTATGAATCTTAGGATGGTTTTTTCCAATTCTGTGAAAAACATCATGGGGATTTTGATTGGCATTGCATTGAATATATAAGTGGTTTTTGGTAGGGTGTCATTTACACAATATTAATTCTTCCAATCCATGAGAATGGGAGGTCCTTGCATCTTCTGATATCTTCCTCAATCTCTTTCTTTAAAGACTTAAATTTTCATCTAGAGGTCCTTAATTTCTTTGATCAGGTTTATTCTGAGATTTTTTTTTTTTTGTAGCTGTTGTGAAGGGGAGTGTTTCCATGTACTCTTTCTCTAATTGCTTGTATTGGTATATAGAAAGGCTACAGACTTTTGTAGGCTAATTTTGTAACCTGCCACTTTACTGAACCTGATAGCAATTTCTAGGAGTTTTCTGATGGAACTTTTGGCATCTCTTAGATATATTATCTGCAAGAAAGGATAATTTGATCTCTTATTTTCCAATTATTACTCTTTAATTTCCTGCTCTGGTCTTATTGCTCTTGCAAGAGTTTCAAGCACTATGTTAAACAGAAGTAGAGATACTGGACAGCCTTGTCTGGTTCCTGATTTCAATGGGAATGCTTCCAGTTTTCCTCTATTTAGGATGATGTTGGTTGTGGGTTTGTTCTATATGGCTTTAATTATGTTGAGGTATGTTCCCTCCAGTCCAATTTCCCCCAGGACTTTGAACATAAATGCATGTTGAATTTTCTCAAAGGCCTTCTCTGCATCTATTGAGATGACCATGTGGTTTTTGTCTTTGAGCCCATTTACATGATTTATTATGTTTATTGACTTACGTATATTGAACCATCCCTGCATCTCTGGGTTAAAGCTGACTTGATCATGGTGGATGATCTTTTTGATGTGTGTCCATATGCCATTTGCAAGTATTTGCAAGTATCTTGTTGAAAATTTTTGCATCTATGTTCGTTAAGGATATTGGTCTATAATTTTCTTTTTTAGTTGTATCTTTACCTGGCATAGGTATTAGCGTGATGCTGGCTTCATAGAAGGAATTTGCTCATTCTCCCTCCATTTCTATCTTTTTGAATAAATTAAGTAGTATTGGATGTAGATCTTCTTTAAATGTCTGATAGAATTCTGCTGTAAATCCATCTGGTCCTGGGCTTTTCCTAGTCAGGAGGTT
>NW_008356458.1:361372-378615 GCF_000622305.1 Nannospalax galili
CTCTTGTCTGAGGGTTTGGGTTTCATTTGCTGTTTCTTTTCAAGTGTGTTGAGTTGCAACATTAAGTAATTTATTTGGGTTCTTTCCAATTTTTTTGATGTAGGCACTTAGAGCTATAAACTTCCCTCTAAGGACCACTTTCGACAGGTCCCAGATATTTTCTTGTGTTGTATTGTCCTTTTCATTTTGTCCAGGAATACTTTTATTTCTTTCTTAATTTCTCTTTTGACCAATTCATCATTCAGGAGTGTGTTGTTTAATCTCCATGTCCATGTGGTGATTAGGGCTTCTTCGGGTGTTGATTGTAAGCTTTATTGCATTGTGGTCTGATAGAATGCATGGAATTATTTCAGTCTCTTTGTATTTGTTGAGGTTTGTTTTGTGCCCCAGTATATTGTCAATTTTGGAGAATGTTCCATGGGGTGCTGAGTAGAATGTATGTCCTTTGGTGCATGGGTGGAATACTCAGTACATGTCTGTTAAGTCCATTTGATATATGGTATTGTTTAATTCAGATGTCTCTCCGTTAACTCTCTGCCCTGTTGACCTATCTAATGGAGACAGTGGGATACTGAAGTCCCTTACTATTAATGAGTTGGGATTAATCTGGTCTTAAAATCCTGTAGTATTTTTTTATGAAGTTGGGTGCACCAGAGTTTTTGGTGAATATATGTTCATGATTGTAGTATCTTCTTGGTTTATTGTTCCTTTGATCAGAATGAAGTGGCCCTCTTTATCTCTTCTGATTAATTTTAAAGTTTTTTTTTGTCAAATATTAGAATTTCAATGTCTGTTTTTTTCTTAGTACCATTTGCTTGGTATAATTTTTTCAGTCCTTTCATCTTAAGATAGTGTCTGTCCTTGAAAGTGAGATGAGTTTCTTGCAGACAACAAAAGGTTGGGTTTTGTTTCTTAATCTATTCACCTAGTCTGCATCTGTTGACTGGGGAGTTCAGTCCATTAATATTTAAAGTTATTAATGAAAGATGAGTATTGAATCCTGTCATTTTTATTTCTCTTTACATTCTTGATACAGATGTACTTTTCCACAGTTATACTTTCATTGAATTTCTTTCCACAATCTCTTGTGCATAGTCATTCCTTTCATCAGCTTGTTGTATTGCTTCCAGAACTCTCTGAAGGGCTGATTGTGTGGACACAAATTCCTTCAACCTGTTTATATCTTGGAAGATTTTTCTTTCCCCTTCAACTATAATAGACATTTTTGCTGGGTATAGTAATCTGGGTTGGCATCTGTGGTCATTTAAAACTGGGAATACTTTGGTCCAGGCTCTTCTGGCTTTCATAGTTTGCACTGAAAAGTCAGCTGTAATCCTAATGGGTTTTCCTTTATATGTGATTTGTTGTTTCTCTTTTGCAGCTCTCAGTATTGTCTTTTTGTTTTGTACATTTAGTGGTTTTAGTATGATGTGCCATGGAGAGTTTCTTTTCTGGTCCTGTCTGTTTGGTGTTCTATATGCTTCTCATATTTGTATAGGTAAGTCTTTCTTTAATGTTTGGGAAATTTTCTTCCATGATTCTGTTGAAGATCTGGTCCATGCCATTATCTTGGGATTCTTCTCCTTCCTGTATGTCTATGATTCATAGGTTTGGTCTTTTTATAGTGTCACACAATTCCTCCATATTCCAGTCTTGTGATTTCTTAAATTTTTCATAGTCTTTGCTGGAGTGGTCTAGTTGATCCACTTTATCTTCCAGTCTTGATACTCTGTTTTCCATTTCATTTATCCTATTGGTGACGCTTTCTCCTTTCGTTTCTAATTGGCTTACTGAGTGCTTCACTTTCTTTTTCATTTCAGCCTGGTAGCCTTCCATATTTCTCTTTTATGAATTCATTCAGAAGTTTATCCCTATCTTCCTTCAGTTTTTTAATTTTTTGGTTTGTGTGTTCTTTAAATTCACTAAATTCTTTTATCATGTTTATAATTGTTCTTTTGAGTTCCATGTCATGCACTATCTCTAAGGGTTCTCATTGTCCTCCTCTAGAGGACTATTGGTGTTTGGTGAGGAAATGTTATTTTGTTTTTTCATGCTAATATTTTTTCTCTGTGATTTTGACCTGTGAGTTTCTTTTATAGTTTATGATTCTTGTGTGAGACTCAAACTTTCATGTTTATGTCTGCTTCTTTTTGTGAACTTTCTGTGTCTTTGTGGTTTACTTTTTGGGCATGAAAAGCTGGTTCCTCTATCCCCTTGGTCTCTCTTTTGATTTTATATTGTATTGGCCAGATTGCTTTTGTCTTTAGGCATTCCCACAGAGGCCCAAATCAGATGAGGATCATATGCTCTCAGGCTTTCTCCTAAGGTCTGTATCCCTCCAGGAAAGATTTTGGCCTCAGGAATTTGGGGGTTAATCTGGCCTGTGAGCTGGGCCCAGGAAAGATGCTGGTCTAGGGAAGCTGGTGGCCATCCCACCCAGAGATACAAAGGAAGATGGGGGTAGGAAGCAGCCCCTAGGGCTCTTGGGCCCAGAGTTCTCCTAGGGACCAGAGAAGGAGCTGAGTTGATCTGGATGCAAAGGCTCAGAAAGCTTTGGTGATTCCCCAGGTGTCTGGGGCACCAAGATAAGGAATGGGACAGGACCCAGGCTAGGAGGAGAGACTGGTGGGGGAGATGGGAGGGTGAATGAGGCTGGGGGAGTCAAGGCACAGAGGGCACGATCAGCTTATTCTCGAGAGAGAGGCCTGAGTTTTAGAGAAAGCCCCTTCAATGTTTTCTGATAACTTCATGTATGCTTCTTCTTTGATTGATTTATTTATTTATACTTTTATTTTATGGGGATTTTGGCTGCTCTAATATTCTGCCCTCTGAAGAGGTAATATAAAATCTTTTAAGGATTAGGTAAAAGCTCCCAAATTTTTTTGAAATTTTTGGCCTTTGAAATGGAGAGTGTTGCTAAGAGGCCCAAGGACATTGTGAGTTTCAGCCAAGAAATTGGCTATTTTTCTTTGGGGTCTTTTTACCTGAACTGCCTAGCCAATTCCTATCTCCTGTTCTTATCACACCCTCCTCTGAAGAGGTTACCCAAATTGCCAATGGGAATCGGGACACAGACCTTTCTGGTTTTTTCCATGCTGAACAGGAAGCAGGGTGAGGCATTTGGAGTACCCATTCAGTGGGTCTATCTAAAAGACTCCCAAATTGCATAACTCTTATCTCTAAGGATAAAAGAAAGCCCTTTAATCATAAATAGGAGATGTGAAGGGGAAGTAATGACAGGAGTAATTAGCATTACAAGTTATAGGCAGGGAGCTAGAAAAAAGAACAGGGCAACTTTCAAATGTTCATATGAGAGCCCATTGGAATTTCTTGACACGGGCTTCCAAAAGCATCCCTCCATTGGGTTCCTCCTCATTTTTCTTTTGTCTTCCAAGGCCGGACTCTAGAGTGATGGATTCAGGATTTGTTTTCAGGTATTTTGATAGCTGTTGGAGTGGTCAGAATCAGTGTCAGTTCCCTGTCACAGGCTTCTAGATATGGGGAGAAAACAAATTTATCCATCATTTTAGAACAATAGCTGGTTGTCTCCCTTAGTTACAGGTGGGCACTACATTCCTTTGATTATCTTCACATAGATGGAACTGGTAAAAGAAAGGAGCCAGAGGCTCCTCCAAAGCCCATATGACTCCTGAGGTACAGATCCTCAAATGACCTTAAGTGTAAAAGTCAATTGATTTGGGCCAAGTGTATGTTCTCAAACACCCAAAAGGAAAGTATAACCAAAGAGTAAAGTCATCGTATATTTCTTTAAGAGTTCAAGGGATTACACTTCCCAGACATTAGGCTTAAGTCTATATAAAAAGTTGTTTAGACAATTATTTCTCATTGATGATTTTGTTCCTAACCAGAAAGTGTTGTTCAGATGTAAAACTCCAAATCTTGGTCTCTAATACTGTAGTGCAAGGTATATTTTTAATAGTTCTAATTTCTTTGAAAATTACAGCTGCCTTCTTAAGACCTGTATTCTCTGAGGCTTCCAACTCACTTCTTTCCTAATCAATGGGCACATTTTTCATGTGTCTCTGCACTACTTGTTTCTTTCTCTTACTCTTGACTTGGATAAGAACTATAAGCAGTAACTATGCTACAGCCTGAATGTCACTCAAGTTCTCAGGGCTTAAGCAGAATTTAGGAATATTCTTTGCCAGAAACTAGGATGAGTGGTTTTTGGCTATTAGCATTTATAGCTTGCTACTTCCGCTCTGTAACCTTGTTTGCTGTGCTGCTTCTGTCCACATTTATCTTGGCATTCAGTTCTTCCAAACTCCCAGCAGAAGAGCTCATTAAGCATTCCAGGATTTATTTAGTCTGAAAGTACAAACTCTTCCACCTTCCCACTAATCAGTTCCAAGACCTAAGAACAATACAGTTAGCTTTATCTCTCCTTAGTACCAATTTTCCATAACAATTACTGGTTTAATCACCATTACCTTATTTTAAAAACAACTTCAAGGAGGAAGGGTTTAATTTGGCTTACAGTTTGAAGGAATACAGTATGTCATGTTGGGGGAGGCAAGAAAACAGTTGCATGTGTTGGATGGTTACATTCTATCTACAGTTAAGAAGCTGGCAGGAGACAGGATGTGAGGCTTGTCTATATAACCTCCAGACCTACCCCAGTGACCTACTTCCAGCAAGGCTCATCTTCTCAGGGTTCCATAAACTTCCACCAGCAGAGGAACAAGTGTTATAACCCATGAGTCTGTAGGGACTATTTCACATTGAAATCACAAAAATCTACACCCCTAATTCTTATGAGTTTTAAAAATAATTTTAGAATTTTAAGAATTAATTTTTGAGGGCTGGTGATATAGCGTAGTTGTAGAACATGTGTTTAGCATGTGCAATGTCCTGTGTTCAACTCCTAGTACTGCAAAAATGAAACAAAACAAGAAACAAAAGTGTGCATTAAACAATAGAAAATTGGAAATCATAATTTGTCTTAGCTTATCCTTAACTACCTTTTATTTTCCCCAAGAATTTCATAGCTTGATAAAACCAATTCTATCTGAACTCAGAGAACACTTTCAAAAACCACTGAGCCCTAGAAAGGACACAAAAGGAACAACAAGTTTAGCTTTGAGATTGTTTCTCTGAAAGCTGCCCCAATTGCCAGCTCTGTGCAGTTCACCTTATGTGGATTATCTGTCAAGTGTTTTGAACATTCCACCTCCTCTGTTTTCTCTGAGGGCTTTTGCAGCATTACTTTGTGTGAGTTGGGACCTTATTTGTACACTATCAAATCTGTAAACCACTATTTGGAATACACAGTTTCATTTTTAAAGCTGTGTTTGAATGGATCATGTTCATTCCCTGTGATTTCTTCTAATTTGAACAATACTGAGGTCCTTTTTGCACAGCTGTAGTTTTAGTTTTTAGCTTTTTATTATCTCTTTAACCAACCTGTCGTCATTTGGCTTTAACCTTGAACCACTCGCCTTGAATATTTATATAATTAAAAAATTTGCATATGACTAGTAGTTTTCTCTTATTCTTGAACTTAAAATGCAGGCAAATATTTCTTTGCTTTCTGTTCTTTCTTCCTTTCATTATCTCCTCCATTATTTGTTCCTACATTGATAGAATTCTTTGAGAGATAGTCTACTTTTTAAATGTTTAGTTACCTGATTTGCTTATGGAAAAGCTAAAATAGGGTAAGAAGTACACATTGATAAATTTTAATTTAAAATTTTTTTATCATTGAGTGTCAGTTGCACTGTGTTCCTTCTCTGACTCCATAAATATGTGTCCTACAGAATATAAGATGTGGAAGGCAATTTGACTGTCACTTGGATTAAAACATGATATAGCTAGAGTGACAATCATAGGTGGAGTAGAAGATGTATCTTGCCCAAGGTCATATATATACTGGCAAAAGTTTCTGGAAAGATCATAGCACAGTAGTTAAGAGTTTAGGAATCTGAGAATGACAGCACACTCCTATAATCCCAACACTGGGGAGACTGAGGCAGGAACATCATAAATTCCAGGCCAGGCTGTGTTACATGGTGAGTTTCAGGCAAGCTGGTGGCTGCATGGCAAAATTGTATCTAGAAACCCACAACAAAAAAATGAAATAAAAATTTGGAAAAAAACCCTAGTGTCTGATATAAGACAAAATAAATTTGGTTTTTATATAACTGTGTATTAATGATCTTATTGTAACTACAGAAAAGCCACATAGTAGAACCACAAATTTAATAATTTTTAAGTGGGAAATTGTAATTGCATTCATTATTCTAATAAGGAATGAATGATCGAATCCAAATCAACTGTATGACTTGAGTTTTAACTAAGATGGTAAAGTAATTGCTGTCTTTCTCATTACTCTGGACACCTGTTCTTGTGTATTCTATCACATATCTCTGAGAGCTGGTGTCCAAGCTATCTAAGGGGTTTCATAGCAGTCTATCAAACCTAACACTATGTTAGAAGTTTCAACTTGTGGAAGGTTTCTTAGGGGTTCTTCAATGTGTAGGAGTCTGTAGTATTAAGTGTAAACACCCCATGATTTTTGTTACTCACAATTGTTTCATAAATTTATTAAGTATGCATTACATACCTTTTTTCTGTATATCCTAAAGTTACAATGTCAATAAGGCAAAACTTTATATTTTTAAGGGCTACAATATACAGAAATGTAAGAAGGGGAAATCATGAACATTCTAGGAATTGGCATGAAGTCACTGTGGCTGGAGCAAGTGGAAAATGCTAGTACAAAAGGGCAGGAAAGAGCCTGAGGCTATGTTAAGTTTTCTGGGCTTTGTTATGAGAAAATAAAAGGTAACTGAAAATTTATAAGCAGAAAAGTGCCATACTTAGATAATTTCATAAAGATCAACGTGAACATCCATGAAAAATGAATGAGAAAAGAAGACCAGAAATAACTGCTCAGGGTAGGGGGTATATGAAGAGAGAGAGGTCTGACATACACTTGAGGTACTTTGAAAGAGCCTGATGCATACATGTTCAGAGTCAGGGAGGGGTGTATGGTTCCATTTCTGAGTTGAGCTGAAAATACTGTCGTTGAAGTTAGATTGAGCCGTGATAAGAAGTTTCCCAGATGAAGTCAAAACACACCAAGGTTCTGATTTCTGGCAAAACTGATTAAAAGAAGAATGAATTGAAAGAGGATTATTTATTCAAGATAGGTATGACTAAATATGTTTAATTAGACATAAAATACAGAGAGTCAGTATAGCTCTAAATTTTGAGGTTGTATATATTAATCAGAGTTTAATACCTGTATTAATGGGTGTGGCAGAATTCAGTGATAATAATCAAACAACTTACTTGAACTAATTGATCCCTTCTTAATAGACCCCTGGGACAATTTTCTGCAGTTCTTTTATAGAAATAGAATGAGCAGAGTGTTTTCATCCTGATGTTAGCTTTAAATCACTGCAACTTATACATGCAAGTTTGATCTCGCATCTTTTAAAATACGTCAAAGTTTGTATTATTTGTTTAGTTTTCCCAATTTTCATTGAGAATCTATATTTGAAGCTAAATAGGCTGTGTGAGTGAGAGCCAAACAAAATACAAAACATAATACAGTTTTGTTACATAAACATCACTTATTTAAGTGTAATATGATTTCAACTTGATTTGTAACTGAAATACTGTTACATAGATAAAATTGAAAGGAAGAAACACTCCTATATTCTTTCTATGAAGATAGTACTACTCTTGATACCAAACGAGACAAAGACCCAACAAAACCTGGTATTATAGGCCAATCTCTCATATGAATCTAGATGCAAAAATCCTCAATAAAATACTCACTATCCAAATGTAAGAACATGTCAAAAATATTACCCATCCTCATTTTCCTCATTTCACCCTTGATAATACCTGCCTCCTAAGCTCTTTCCTCTTTTGAGCTCCTTTTCCCCCTTTACCACTGTGGTTCCTTGTATAAACCCCCCCTTCTGCCCCTCCCAGTTACATACCTCCATGTTACCCATTTTACCTCTTGATGACACCTGTTTCCTACTATTTCTCTTTCAGAATCCTTTCCTTTTACCTCCATGTTTTTTTTTTCCATTTTCCTGGCTCCTGCAGTTACATCAGGATATATATTCACATGATAAGGATTTGGTGCTAAAATCTAAAAGTGAAGCAGAACATACATCCTTTGTCTTTTGGAATCTGTGTTACTTCACTTAGTATACCAGTTTCTAGTTCCATGCTGTAGTGGCTGGCACTTTTATATTGAAGGTAATCAACAGCTACCTAATAGGTCTTAGTAATGCCCACTCAATGGACGGGAACTCATGTGTAATGCTGTGAACATAACCAAATACAGATGACTGGAGATTTCATAGATCTCAGAGGGAGCACTAAGGCTGTCACAGCCCTAGACAAATGTAATTTCTTACTATGTGCTGAATATGGATCCTTATGACAAGTATGCCAGTCACCACTCATCAAAGAAGCTTCTGTTGCAACAGACACAATTACAGAGTTCCATAACTGGTCACACACCTAAGGCTCATGGAACATCATGGGACAAGGGGGACAGAGAATATTACTGCTTCTCTCAACTCTCATCAACAAAGCTCCCTCATGCAACAGAAGACAATGAACACAAAAAGTCATAAATTGCCAAAGTGTGGAGGATAAAAGTCTACAGAGTATGGGTTCCTGGACAGGACTTCTATAGTAAATGTCACTCACCTAGAGATTAGGGACCACTGCCAAGTAGGGGTGGGAAGATTGTTAGAGCCAGGAAAGGAGATGCATGACCATGTGGAAACTGAGTCTTAACAGTCTCCTGAGACCTTATGCAAATGAACCTACAGCAGTGGTGTCAGTATGCACAAGACCCATTCAAACTCAAGAAGGTAAAAACCCATCATCAAACTGGGGAGATGGGTAGCATGCCCCAACCTTAGCCAAAGAACTATTGGCAGCTGATTAATGCTGGGTGAGGGAGAGTTGATCTTTATAGGAGAGACTCTAGACAGGCTGACTAGACCACAGTGGATGAACTTACACTGAAAGATGTCTGGGTATGCTAACTTGGCTCAATAGGCCTTAACATAAATGACAGAAGGCATGAAATCTGGTGGGGGGACTTTGGGGTGCCTAGATGGGGGAGGGGTATAAAGATGATTAAGATATTTTAATGAAATGCACAAAAGGACAGAAACAACATGATCATCTCATCAGATGTTGAACAGGAGTGTGACAAAATTCAGCATCCATTCATGATAAAAGTCATGGAGAATCTAGGATAGATGGGACATATCTCAGTTAATAAAGCCAGTGAATGACCATTAAAATCAGGAACAAGTCAAGGATGTACACTCTCTTCATTCCTGCTCAATATAGTACTTGAATTCTTAGCTAGAGCAATAAGAAAAATGAAGATAAATTGAATACAAAGTGGAAAGGAAAAATTCAAAGTACGCTTATTCATAAATGATATGATTCTACATACAAAATCCTGAGAGATTCCACCAGAAAACTCTTGGAATGGATAAATATATTTAGCAAAGGAGAAGGATATAAAATAAACACCCCCAAGTCAGTAGCCTTCCAATCCACCAACAACAAGCATACCAAGAAAGATACCAGAAAAACATTCCATGCACAATAGCCTCAAAGAACATTAACCATATTCGAATAAATCTAAGGAAGTGGACTTGTATAACAAAAACTTTAAGACACTGAAGAAAGAAAATGAAGAAGAGAGCAGAAGATGGAAGTCCTCCCGTGCTCATGGATCAGTTGGATTAATATTGTGCAAATAGTCGTCCTACCAAAATGAATCTACAAATTGAGGTCAGTACTCATTAAGCTCCCAGCACAAATATTCCCAAAAATATTTTAAATGTCTCAAATATCATGTGGAAATGCAAAAAGTCAGCATAGCCAATATAGTCCTGAACAATAAAATCTGGAAGTATTAACATCCCTGATCACAGATTTTACTACAGCACCATAGTTATTTTTTTTTAAAAAGGATATGAACATAAAAATAGACACATTGATCACTGCAGTAGAATTAAGGAGACAGTTTTAAGTCCAAGCATGTATGGCCAACTGAGTTTTGACAAAGAGGCCAAAAATATACACTGGAGAAGAAAGCATGTTCAACAAATGGTGCTGGTCTAACTGGACAGCCACGTGTAAAAGAATGAAATTAGATTTGCTACCTCTCACCATGTAAAAAATACCAACTCCAATTAAATCAAAGACTTTAACATAAGACTCTATACCCTGAGTCTGATAGAGGTGAGAGTAGGGAATACTTTAGAACTTACAGACACAGGACAGGACTCTGAGAACAGGACTCTTATAGTGCAAGCAATAAGTCCAACAGTTGGCAAATGGAATCTCATGAAAATAAGACTTCTCTACATCAAAGGACACCCTTATTTGACTGAAGAGGCAATCTACAGAATTGGGAAAAAATTCCCTCTGACAGAGTATTGATATCTAGAATTTACAAAGAACTCAATAAACATAAAAAAAAATTAAAATTGGGGCAAAAGTCATGTGTTGTGGCACATGCCTTTAATCCTAACACTTGGGAGTCAGAGGCAAGCAGCTCTCCATTACATCGACGTCAGTGTGTTCTACATGGCAAGCTGGTACTACAGGGAGACACTATCTCAAAAAAAATGTGGGGCAAGGATCTGAACAGTGGGTTCTCTAGATATGAAATTCAAATGGCTGTTTAACATTTTTGTTCATTTTGTAAATACAATTAAAATCTGTGAGATTTCATCTTACCCCACTCAGAAGTGCTAAGATCCAGAAAACAGACAAGGACCAATGCTGATGAGGGTATGGAGAAAGGGAAATTCTTATTCACTTCTAGGAGAGTAAAACATGCAATCTGTATGAAAATCACTGTGGAAATTCATCAAAAAGCTAGAAATCCATATACATTATGATCAATCCATACCACACTTGGGCATATAATCAATTACTTTATATTCTGCTATAGAGATACTTGTTCATCCATGTTCATTGATGACCTTTTCACAATAGCCAGGAAATGGAAACAACCTAGATGTCCATCAACTGAGAACTGGATAATGAGAAACTGGTACATTTACACAATAGAACATTATCCAGCTCAAAAAAAAAAAAAAAACCCAAAATTAAGAAGTCACAGTCAATGGATGGAACCGAAAACAATCATCCTGAGTGAATTAACCAAGATCCAGAAAGACAAATAGCACATTTGTCTAATAGCTGATAGTGTTTTATGGCAGTTCCTTTCCATTTGAATCCTCTGTGTGCATGTGTGTGTGTGTGTGTGTCTGTCTGTCTGTCTGTGTACTTTTCAAAATATTGTCGATGTAAAGAAATTTAGAAGTTAGCTCACGGCACTTATTTTAGTAGTTTTTAATTTGCTTTGCACTTTGCACTTTTCCCCTCTCTCCCATGTCTTCTTAAAACATAAAAGTGAAAATAATCTGTCCCATCCACACAAAGAGGAATTTTGATGAGCTATTTTGACTTGGTTATCGGCTGATTAATAATAGCTCTGAAACTTAGTAGAGAAAGATGTTCTTGCTACCTGCTGGCCTAACGGTTTGTCAAAGATCAAAACTATAAGTTTCTGAGGTCTAAAAGACAGATAGATACTGGAGAGATAATGCTGTAGTAATCTAAGTATTCTACCACACTTAGGATGTTTTATTTTTCAAATATAATCAAATATTACAAAGCAGAATTGAAAATAGAAAGGGAAAATGAAAGACAGAGATGTAGCGAGAACAACATATTATATACCTTAGAAAAGGTAACCAGAAAGAATTCTTGCTACTGCAAATCCAATTAATCACCTAGAGTGCTAACAGTTAGTAAAATTACAAGAGTTTAGTTTATATTAGATGATGGGATCCATAGAATAGATCTTGGGCATTATCTTGTAGCTAATAATAGAGCTTCTAGAAATAGGGAATTGAGGTGAGGAAGGAGGACTGGATGCCTATCTTCCCTGTGCTGACCCAGCTGTTAATGCCTTCATGTGGAATGTACTCAGCACAGGTTGGTGAAGACAGAGGAAAAATTAAAAAACATTAGATATAGCACGGTAAAATATTGAATTATAAGGATCAAGGAGAAGTTAATCAGACGCAGAAGTACTAAAGGGGGTAAATAGATTAATTACAAAGAAAGGAGAACTTGATTGTTGCCCAATTTTCCATTTATAATACAAAGTCCCAGAAACTGTGCAACATGCCTTCAAGAACTCAGAAAAAGCGTAGCCTCTTGGGCTTCCCTTTGCTCCCGTCTGGAAGGAAAATGCTCATTTTGATACATCATTTTCTACAAATGTTTCATCTCTCTGTAAAACAAATGATTTGATGGCAGAAGAGTTAATGAAGTAATCCAGTCAAACTGAAAATTAGACCAAATATTTCTCAAGTCACAAAATGAAGAGGAATACAAGGTCTATTTGCATAAAATTATCTATAGTAACTTTTGACTTCATTGATGCATGATTGATCAATCAAAAATCTGTACATTTAAGAGCTACAGTCTGATGTTTTGATATATGTACACATTGTGAAATGACTGTCACAGCTAAATTAACTAACATCTCCATCACCTAATATGCTTACTGTGTTTTGTGTGTGTGTTACTAATATTGATCTACTCTCAGTGAATTTCAAAGATTGTGTGTGTGTAACTGCACATGTGTGTGTGCGTGCATATAGAGGGCAGGTATATATCATGTCAAGTGTCATTCTCAGCTGACCTCCAACTTATGTCTTGAGACAGGATCATTCAATGAACCTGGATTTGCCAGTTAGTCTAGACTGCAAGCCATAGGGATATTTCTGTCTGTACCTTCCCAGCACTGTGGTTCCAGATACGTACTGATGCTTTTGACTTTTTTCATGGAAGACAGGGATGGCACTCAGGCCCTCATACTTGTGTGACAGGCACTTTGCTGACTAAGGCACCTCACCAACCCCTCAAGGACATGTTTGCATCATCTATTATGCCTCTGCTGTATTGTTTCCAGAGATTATGTTTAACTGTAAATTTGTGATCTTGGGCCAACATCCCCTATATCCTCATTCCCTGCTGCCTGATAACCATCCTTTTTTTGTGTCTATGAGTTTAACTTTGAAGATGACACAGGAAAGCATTATCCTGCAGTATTTGTTTCTCTGCTGGTCTTATTTAAATAGGTATAATAGACTTCAGGTTTATCAATGTTGTGACAAAATTAGGATTTCTTCATTTTTATGACTGAATAATATTCAGTTGTGTCTATTATTCATTATCTATTTTTCCATCTAAAGCCCCTTACATTGTTTCTGTACCTTGGGGGTTGTGACTAATGCCACAATTGCCAGGCAGGTGAAGAAGACTCTTCTAGATAATTATGTTGTCATTGGGGTAACCAACTAGAACTGTAAAAGTGAAATTATTGGAACATAGAATAGTTTTTTGTTTGTTTGTTTTTTAGGCAAACTTCCTTATTGTTTTACATAATGGCACTAACAATTTAGATTCGCACCCCAATACTTAAGATTTTCCTTTCCTCTACATCCTTACTTAACATGAATAATAGTCAGGAATGTGCAAATAAAACCAGTGAGATCTCACCCCATACCCATTAGGATGGCTACCATCAGAAAGGCAAAACATAGGGAGTATTGGCTAAGGCAACTGTGATGGCTAATTTTAATTGTAAACTTGACTCAATCTAGAATCACCTGGAAAGGGAATCCCAGAGAGGGATATGTAGGTTAGGTTGGACTATGGGCATGTCTGTCAGAGTGTATATTGATTGCATTAATTGAGGAAGGGAACCTACCCATTGTGGTTGGCACTATTCCCTGGGAAGAGAATCCTGGATTGGACAGAGAGGAAGCCAAGCACTAGTATGTACAAGTGAATTCATTGCTTCCTGCTTGTGGCTGTTGATGTAATGTGACTAGCTGCTTCAAATGCCAACTGCCTTGATTTCTTTGTAACGATAGATCATAACCTAGAAGTGTGAACCAAATAAACCCCTGAGTCATTTCTGTATTTCATCACAGCAACAGGAAATGAGACTAAGATAGGCATTCTAAATGCTTGTTATTGAAATGAAGGGAGCTCAGTATTCACAGATATATGGTTACTTCCTTAATATGAATTCTAATTTCTATTGACAATGCCTCTGAAAGACATATCTTACCTTTTCCTTTAATGCTACTTCAAACTGAATATAAAACCAATATGGTAAGGAAAAATAAGTCAAACTAGTAGAATTAGTAGAATATATGACTTCTTTTTTTTACTCCTTCCCATTCCCATATGCCCTCCATCAAGATTTATTTCAGAGATGTGGCAAGAAAGTTTTACCCTACCAATAAATATTATATATCTTCAACTATGTTATTAATTGTATCTTTAACTGTGCCAATGGGGTATACTGTGTTGTTTGCTGGTAGAGTGCCTAGTAGCAAACAAGAGGCTGTAGCTTCTGTTTGTAATGCTATACCAGAGGGGTATACCTGGACACACACACACACACACACACACACACACACAAAAAAAAAAAAACAACTGGGGTTTGCTTATATGTAAATTGACCACTAAATAAGCATAAAATATATTTCAAATAAAAACTTAAACATATAAATTTTCTAGTAACAAAAGTGGAACTGCTTGCCAAATAAAATAGAAAACATATCTTCTGAATGGCCATTAGCCTCTCTCTCTTTCCCATAAATAATGCCTTGCTAGTGTTTGATTCCAGAGGGAATCATATTAATCCAACATCCTAAGGAAAAATTACACATACAATATTTCCCCATGAGTACATGTGCATAGCTGAAGGCTACATAACAAGAAACAGTGCCAGACTGGAGAAACCTTCCTTTGAGTTGTTGATCGGGGTAATCCAAGAGACTTCCAAAATTATACAGGCTATTGTCACAGCCCTTGATTGGCTCCCAGAACTTGAAGGTAAGACCATATTGCTGAAGACAGAATACACTTTAGGCACAGGATTATGGAGCAGTGGAGCTGGAACTGACCTGGAAGCCACTCCGCCTGAACTAGCTGTCATAGCTTTGGAGAGAACTGTGCAAGCTCCTAAGGGAAAACATTAATCGATGGTCCAACACCAACTTCAAGACCAAATAACTACATCAATTACCTGCATAGTCTAAGAGTAATGTAGTAATGCATTTTTATTATAAGGGCAATCAGCAGCTACCTAATTGGACTAAAAGCCCACTCAATGGGAGGAAACTCACTGTAAACAGCCAAATACACATGGCTGGAGAAGTCATGGAGCTTATAGAAAACCCTAAGACTGTCACATCCCTAAACAAATGTAATTTCTTCCTATGTGCAAATAAAAATGTATCCTTATATTTACAAATATCCCAGTCACCACTCATCAAAGAGGCTTCTTTTGCACTAGACAGAGTCTATTACAGAGTAGCACAACTGACCATACACAGACATTGTCTAAGTGGCACATCTACACTGAAACCACTACACCTAAGGCTCATGGAGCATAGAACAAGGAGTGAAAAAGACACTAATGAATATCTTAATTTTCATTAATGAAACCCCCTCATGTGGTACAGGCCCACCCCGAAACACAAAAGGTCATAAATGGCCAAAGCATAGAGATTAAGAGTCTGCAGAATGCTGGCCCTTGGACAGGACTACTGTATTAAACATCACCCACCCAGGGCTCAGGGACCATTGGGGACGAGGAAAGATTGTAAGAGCCAGGGAAGAGGTATGTGACCATATGGAAATAGAGTCCTACAAGATCCTGGGACCCTGTCATATGAATTTACAGCAATGTTACCAACATGCACAAGACCCATGCAAACTCAAGAAGCCAAGAACCAACATTGAACTGGGGAAAAGGACAGCAGATCCCAATCTTAGCTGAAGAAATACCAGCAACTGATTGCTACTGGGTGAGGAAGAATAGATTTTCCTAAAGCAAGGGACTCTAGATAGGCTGACTAGACCTCAGTAGATGAACTTGTACTGAGGAATGTCTGGGGACACTAACTTGACACAATAGGCCTTAACACAAATGACAGAATATATGAATTTCAATGGGGGTTGTTTATGGGAGGGTGCTCATGGGGAAGGGGTTATAAAGATGATTAGGATTGATTGAGATGCTCGGTATAATTAATAAATTTAGAAATAAATTTTATATGTATTTTAAATTTTTATATATTTTATTTATGTGTGCGAGTGTAATGCCTGCATGTGTACAGGTGCACCAATGTCCTTTAATGCCCACAGAAGTCAGAAGAGGGTATTGGATTCCCCTGGAACTGGAAAGTTGTTAGCTGCCATGTGAATGCTTGGAATTGAACCAGGGTTCTCTGCAGGAGCAGCCAGCTTAACTACTGAGCCATCTCTCCAGCCCCATGGACTATTTATTTCCAGTCACAAAATATCCTCAATTTTCTAACAGATAGTCAAAGATGTACTAACAAGGATTTACAAACATAAATGCTTTTGTAAATATAAAAGATTGCAGTTGGGCCAGTGAAATGGCTCAGCAGTTAAGAGCTCTGACTGCTCTTGCAGAGAGGATCTGGGTTCTATTCCCAGCACTCACATGGTGGCTCTTCCATCTTTAACTCCAGTTCCAGGAGAATCTGACACCCTCTTGTGACCTCTCCAGAATTGCATGACACGGGATACATAAAGGCAATACACCCATACACATAAATTAAAAATAATAAATTATTTTTAAAAATTAAACATTTAGCTGGAGGCGAGATGACAAACATTGTAAACAAACAAACAAACAAACAACAACAAAACCAAGTGAAAACATTTATAAGGTGAAGTTTTTTAGTAGCATTTTCTGGAAAATTGGGACATGAGAATTTTAGTATTGAGAAACAAGGAATAAGATTCGGTTGGACATAATAGTCTATGGGGGAAACATCAGGCCAGCTGTCCACAGGAAGACATAGATTTAGGATGCTTTGGGTGTCTGAGTCTTTGTTGTTGGTTCAACACATATGTGACCCACCCAGGTATAGTTTTATAATGATGGACATAAGTTTCACATGCTTTTTACCTTAAAGTACTAGCTTTTCTACAAGGTAGCCATTTAGTTTTGTGTTCTAGACGATAGTGTATGCATGGGTACATGCGTGAACAACAAAGGCATGCTTGAAACGACACACGTTCACCAAGAACTGGCTACAAGTTACTAGCACTCAAGTTCAAAATAGCAATATAAACAGGTACCC
>NW_008356458.1:378801-399730 GCF_000622305.1 Nannospalax galili
TCACCTATCCACACACACGCACGTATGCACACACATATTTGCCCTCATATACATAAATGCCTTTCTACCATATCAAAGAAGGGACTTCTGCAACCTGTCTTACTGTTGGTAGATTTCTAAAGTGCCAGATAGGCTGTTTTCAAGCCAGCCTATCTGTTTCATGGTATCATCTCCCTAAGCTCAGCACACATGTAACAATCCAACAGGGCAAACTACTTCGTGGGGAGTGGGGTGTAAATACAAAGGAACTGGGGTGATTCTGTTCCCTGCAAAGGGCCAGATACTTATTCTCTGCCATACCCCAGGTCTGCCTTCTACTGTGGGGAGTGGGGTGTAAATACAAAGGAACTGGGGTGATTCACATAAGAGCTAAGGAATCCCTGTGTGATGTCTGCAAAGGGCCAGATACTTATTCTCTGCCATACCCCAGGTCTGCCTTCTACATGAAATTGAAATGTTTTGTCTTAAAGTTTTAATTGAAATCTCAACTTCCCTTGTACAATGGGAAATTGGCCACAGTCTCTTAGTACTGAATATTGCAAGGATCTGCATTTAATTAACTTTGGAAGACCAGCCTGCATGCCATGGCAGTCATTCCATGAAGAGAAGACAGCCTACAGAGTGTGGCTCAGATTTGAATTGCCTTGGGCCTTTTCAAAGAATGGTTACCTTGGTCCTGGTATGCCCTGGTGAAATCAATTAAACACTTAAAGATTGGGTGGTTGGTTTCTAAGGCATTTTAGGTATAGGTATGCTATCTGCATCTGACTTTTATGAACATAAATATCACCCCATGTTATTATTTCAAGAAGGTTTCCTACAATACTGGGAAAAGGCTCTATTTACCTCAGCTGGAAGTTGACACCACAAGGACTATCCCCAAGGTACTGTTCAGTGCCTACCACAGCTGATGATATAGGAAGAGAACATCCCCTGTTCCCTCCAGAAAGAGCACCAGCACTGAGTGCAGAATACTTCTGGGAGTTGGAGGTCAGTACATGTTGCTTTTTGAGAGGGAACCAAGCATGGACGTTACAGGATTAAACATTTTCAAGTAGGTCCAAACCTGAGCATGTTAAACAAAACTAAACAAGAGCAATAGAAATCTTGTGCAGCATGTTAAAATACCACTGCTACTGTAGTACCAGTGTGTCTCCCTGAATATATCTCTATTCCAAATGGTGACAGTAGAATCATCAGCAGATACCAGCCACCCTTGCAGACATTCACAAGGTGTGAAGTATACTGAATACTTAGGATACAAGGTGCCTATGACTGGGAGGGTACCTGGTGTACAGGCCTGCCAAAAAAGGAACTGGAAATGTGCCCAAATGCAATCCAATGATTGAACTCCTAAGGATATATCTGACTATCAAACAGTCCACTTCATTAGGAGCTTCTGTTTTTGAGTGAATATAGCATAGATAATCATAATAAAGAACAGAATTATATTTGTATTATTGTGACTGGATGCTACTTAATATTTTAATGTAGTACACTGTTTTTTGTTGCTTTTGTAAATTGCATTCTTATTTATTGCCATGTTTTCTTACACCTGTCGTGCAGTCATTCTCCTGTCTGTAATGAAAATGAAAACGTCATTGTAGCATTTGATGGAGTGACATTTCATACCAGGCACAGCTTTTACTTAAAATAGATAATTCAGCAAAGAATAAAATTTCAGGTTAGAAGACTGAAAAAAAGTAGAAGCCAGTGAATTATTTATATGTAAAATATATAAAATTAAAGATCATGTACTTAGAGACTGAAGAAAATTGAACAAAGTTTGTCATGCCTGAGTCCAGAAAATGAGAAACCCACATACATATGCTACATGAAAGTTAATGAATGTCGAAATGTTCGTATGTAATATGTTTTCAAAGTCATCCATTTTATATATTTATGCAAACAAAATTTGTAGTTTTCTTGCATAAAATGAGACCAATGTTTGTTCCATGGAAAGAAATAATGAAAAAGTTTAAAAGGGTCAGTGGAGGAAGGCTAATGGGAAATGTAGTCTTTCATTTATCTAATCTCTATATAATATATGGATTCAGGAGATTTCTTATTTAAGTTTTCGAAATGGACTGAAAAAAATAATCACCAAGTGATTTAAAATGTTTCAGAGTCTTAAATCTAAAATTAAACATAGTCTTATTAAAATATCATGGTGTAAGTGGGCATGGTGGTGTACAACTATAATACCCACTTGGCAGGTAGAGACCAGAAGATAAAAAATTCAAGAGTATCCTCATTTACATAGCAAGTTGGGACTGTCCTGTAATACATGAGACTCTATCTCAAGAAAACAAAACAGAACAAAAGCTTGTGTTTATAAGAGTGGCACAGGGTTTTCAAATCAATTTGAACTTCATTTAAAGCCTTGTGGGTATCACATGAAGTAAAAAATTTTCATATATAGAAAAATAAAGATTAGCATAGAGCAGGCCAGGTGACTCCTTGGGCAAAGCCACCAAGCCTCATGATCTGAGTTTGAGCACCAGGACCCACATGGTAGAAGGCAAGAACCAACTACTGCAAGTTTTCTTCTGACCTTCACATCATTGCATTAAGAGTTATATGAACTTCTCAGATGTATTTATAGTATTAAGGAGAGTTAAACATTCAGCAGCTTTTATATTTCTTTACAACTACAAAAACATACAGTAAAATAGAAAATAATTCTATATTTAATAATTGATATGGATAATATATACATATAAAACAGTATATATTAAAATATAAATACAACACTATATATTACAATTTTGATAGATAATGCAGAAGGGAAAATGGGAGCCCTTATAAGATATAAACATAAAGCAACAAGTCCCAATATTTTTAAGGTTCTGCAGAGCACAAAATATGCAGTGATAGATCAGTAGATGCTGAAAAATCCATAAGTGGAAAGAAGTGTCCTATAACATGAGCAGCAGGACAGACTATTTTCTCCATAATACTAAGGCAAATTTATTTTAGAAAATCAATAACTTAGAATACTTCTGTTAGCCTGAAATTACATATAAAAATCATGTGCCACTAGATGAAAACGTGAGTTATGTTTTGCTTTTGAAGAATTTCTCTAACATGACCTAAATGCAAGTATTGCTCAAAGATACACCAAGTTGCGTTAAACTAAGTTTTATAAGACAGAAATTCTCCACAAACACAGAAATGCATGCAAACGAAAGTTTATTGAAATATTTTGATTACAGCAAAGAATAGGCATCTAAATATCCAGCAGGAACAGGAAGATGGGTAAAGTATCTGTTATTACATAGAAGCATTAGCTCTAAATATTGATGACGTTTTGCATGTGCTGCTGACACCAAGGAATACTCTGAGGAAAATTATGAGGTTAAATATCATGTGCTTTAATGTTTTTTTAAAATCCTATTTCTGTGTATTGGTATGTATCCTGTGTATAGAAAATAATTCAAACTAATACTAAGTACTGTAAAAGGAACTGGAATCACTGAGGTTTTCACCTTTATTTTTACATATTCAAACTTATCTTGATGTTTGTGTTGAATACGTATATGTTTGATATTGACAATTTTTAGCTGTTTCCACTTTCAGGAAAGGCCAGTGGGCTGTTATAGACTGTATTCTTCCTGTGGGTCATGTGAACTCCTAAAGCAATATAACTCTTAGAGTTGTTCTGAACGGCACGGCCCCAAAGCATGAGTGAGAAGACCATTTTTAATGTCTGCTCATGGTTACGGGGGAAAACATAGCTGCAACCGGATCACAACATATAAAAGACAAAAGAAGATCATTTGTCTAGGATATTTGCTTGACATAGTATCTGAATAGTTTGTATTGTGTTCTTGATGTGTTTCGTACTAATAATTGTTTCTAACATTCTAGTCTGGACTGTTGGTCCTTGAAATGGCAGAATCTGAAAACTTGTCTTAAAATATTAAGTTCTTAGGCTTTATCTCCAAAAAATATTTGAACCAAAATCTGCTGGACCCCGTGGCAGAATCTGTATTTTAGCAGCATGCTGGGTGATCCCTGGGGATATTGATGTTTGCTAACTACTGCTTTCCTACTTCAGATGAAAAGTGGTTTCCTGTTTCAAATATTGTGACTTGATTTTTCCTTTTTAGAGTGTATCAGATAACTTATAGAAAAGATTAAGAAATTGGTTATTAGTAGACCAGCCCGTGAAAACCCTTAAATATGTGCCTCAGTGGGATGATGGGTTTGTGAGCATGGGAAGAACATGAATGTCTATAGGAAAACAGTACTAGCTGTTGTTCTGAGTAGGTGTTTCCTCTGGATTGAAAGATTTCCTCCTGGAGAAAGAAGGGCTCAGAAAGCTCATGAAACTCACAAGAAACATAAAACTTGGGATGTTCCTAAAACTTACAATACTCTTGAAAACATTGGAGGTTATTTAGATAAAAAGTAAGTAATTTCTGGGGAAGGAGAAGATTGTTCAGTAGAGCTGCCTGTCAGTGATGCAGAGAATTCCAGTGATGCAAATTTTTGAGTTGCCACCCAGGCAGGGGTGGGAGATTTCATTGATGAAGCTGCTATAGTAACTCCTCACGTATGATCCTGTAAGTAACCTCACCAAATTTATCAGCTTACCATCAAGTTGGATGAGCTCTTTCTTTGCTCTGTTTATCTTTAGGGCCATACCGTCCTGAACATGCCTGTTATTTCTTAGGCCTGTCCTCGTCCTTTTGATCTGGGATAAAGAGAAGTTGTATCCCAGGAAAAACTGTGTCCACTGGAGTACAAAGAACTAATAGATGAAGATTGTGGAACAAGTAGGAAGGTATTAAATGTAAGCTCAAATAACATACCAGAAACCTGTGTTGGAAGAGAGCAAATGGAGTGAGAGGGGAAAGGGAAGGAAAGAGAGGGGATCAGCATAGAGAGGGGAGGCAGAAAATGGAGGGAGAGGCCAGAGAAAGGGAAAATAAATTCAAAGATGGCAGACAATTTCAGCTTAGATTACAGGTATTATGGACTCTGTAAATCAGAATGACTATCATGGATCTATAAATTGGTAGACTGTATCTGTGCTGATAATCAGTCATGATTAGTGTATCTGTCTACTCTGGGGCTTTCAGTTCATCAGAAGCCTGATTAAAATTCTCAACAATTAGCATCAGAACAAAAGAGAACACACATACAGTTGAGTACTTTGCCAGACTCATCAAATATGATTTTGATGGGCTAAAATCTCCTAATGAGGACACAGTGATCAACTGAGCAAACAGACCATTTGGATTGAACAGAAAAGTCAACAGAGGCATAATCTACTAAGTTGCTGCTGAGGGATGATACCGGCAGGTTGATGGACCTGAGCCAAGACACACAGAATGATGGGGAGCCAGTGAAGTAGAGCCTCTGGGATTCTGAGAGATCATTATTTGTTTTCCTATGTTGTAAATTACCTGTACTAGAGTTTATATTGCAGAATTAAATAGTCTTTCCTTTGAGTTTCTGCAGCACACTTTTAAGTTTTTATTGAAATATTTATCTTAATAATTTGCTCATTTTAGCAGAATTTTATGGCATATAGGACAATTAATGAATGTAAATGGATAGAACAAATATTTCTAGAAGGTAGATCAGTATGAGACAAAATATGATTTGACTGTACCACACCAGTTATAATGTGAGGATGGAGAAAATTTTTGGAAGTTTGTAGCTCAACTCAGCTGTTCATTTCTGTTATACATGGGCCTGACCTAAACACTGGTTCCTCATTCACTAAATAGCAATAATCAGTAAAGTTTATCTCATAGAGTTGTTCTAAGAATTAAAAGAGGGACTAGAGGGGCTGGAGAGATGACTCAGTAGTTCAGAGCACTGACTGATCTTTCAGAGGACCTGTGTATGATTCCCAGCACCCACATGGTGACTAACAATTGTTTGTAACTCCAGTTCCAGGGGATCTGACGACCTCTTCTGACCTTCACGGGCAGTGAATGACACAGGTACACTTACATACATGCAGGCATAACACTAATACACATAAAATAAAAATAATAAAAAGTAAAAGAGGGACTGGAGAGATGACTGATGCTTAAGAGCATTGCCTGGCTGTTCTTCCAGAGACTTGGATTCATTTTCCAGCACTCGCATGGCAGCTAAGAATCATCTGGAACTCCAGTTCTAGGGGATCTGATGCTTTCTTCTGGCCTCTGGAGGCACTGAATACATACAGGCACAACACTCATACACATAAAATAAAAATAAATAAATCCAAAAAATATTTTAAAAAATGACAAAAAGAGGAGCTGCAGAGGTAGCTCAGCAGTTAAGAATAAATATTGCTTTTATAGAGGACATGGGTTTGGTTCCCAGCACTCACTTTGGACAGCACACAACCACAAGTAACTCTAGCTACAAGAATATGACACCACCTTCTAGCCTTCTGGCCTCCCATGTACATAACCACACAGATGACACACACACAGACACAGACAGACACACACATACACAGATCAGAGACACACACACACACACACACACACAGAGAGAGAGAGAGAGAGAGAGAGAGAGAGAGAGAGAGAGAGGAGTGAGAGAATAATAAAGCTTACAAAAATAATTAAAAGGAAAAAGTAAGATTAGGCTCATACAACATTTGGCTCAGAATATTGGAAGATATTTTACAAATGGCTATCAATTTTATCAGTTATTGCTATTATTTTCTTTTATCGTTAAATAGACTTTGGGAGTCAACTGGATGTATGTAACTCCTCATATAGGAAGTTTCTGCTTTACCCTCTTGAGCACTATCAGGTACAAAGTAAGCAGATGCCATTTAGTCTGAACTTGTTTGGCAGGAAGGTGTGCAGCCAGATAAGGTCTAGTCATGTGTGTTTATTCTTTTTTTTTTTTATTTTTTTTGTCTTTTTGAGACAGGGTCTCCCTGTACCCCAGCTGTCCTGGAACTCACTATGTAGACCAGGCTGGCCTTGAACTCACAGAGATCCTCCTGCCTCTGCCTTCTAAGTGCTAGGACTAAGGTGTGTACCACAGTTTATTATTTTTATTTTATGTGTGTGAGTGTATTGCTTGCAGATATGTGAGTGCACCCATGTCATGCAATGCCACAGAGGTTAGAAGAGGACTTCAGATTCCCCTGGAACTGGAGTTAAGGACAGTTCATAGCTGCCATGTGGGTGCTGGGAATTGAACCCGGGTCTTCTGCAAGAGCCATCTCTCCAGCCCCAGTTTGTGTTTATTCTTAGAAAAGTGAGGAGAGGCTTGGTTTTTCCAGAATAATTTACTCTTCATTTATATGGAAAGGATTGCAGTGAACATTCTAATTCAAAAATTGGTGGTAAAAATGTAATGCCCATGGATGGACTGAAAAAGAAAACCAGAGCATTTTTTCTTGGTATGTGTGCATGTGTCTTAGTCTGTTCAGACTGAGTATCTTACAAACAACAGAAACTTATTTCTCATGTTAGGGAGGATAGGATGTCCAAGATCAATGTGCTGATAGATTAGTATCTGATGAGGGTTTACTTTGTGGCCTATCTACAGCGTTCTTTCCAAGTCCTTCCATGGTAGGAGGGGCAGTGAAGCTCTTTGGAACATCTGTATAAAAGTACTAATCTCATTCATGATGGCTCCACCTGTATGAGCTAATCAAATCCAAAAGCCCCATCTCCTGATAGTTCCATGTTGACAGGTTGAACAGAAACTTTCAGAGAATATACACATTGACTCTATGCCAATACATACTTAAAAAGATGAATAAAATTTATCTTTTCTGATGCTATTACTGCGTTCCGGAGGCTGTGTAATTTGCAAAGGTAACAAGACTACTTAACTACTTTACACTCAAGGTGAGGAGCTCTTGGTGTATGACATCACAAACACAGGCATTCTAGGGGGTTATCCTAGGGTGAGATAGGAATTCAGGGAGCAGGGTTGGGTCAGCTCCGTCTTCTATAACAATTCCCTCTCATGTGAACAAATAACCCACTCTTAAGAGCAGTGTCAGTTCCTTCCAGAGAGCAATGCTTCAAGTAGCCTAAGCGTATTCTGCAAGTGCTCTACCTCTCAAACTTTCTCCTACCTCTGAAGCTGTTGCCGTAGGGACCAACCTCCTAAAGCAGAACTTTGGGGAAAGACTACATCCAAATCACCCCAATACACTTTTTGGATTCATGAAGGAGTTTTTTTTTTTTTTTTTTCCTACCAAATGGTTTAGTAAAAGTGACTTCTAGGTTGTTTTCTCATTTTAAAAATTCAGAATGTTCATTCATCTCATGAAGTTCTGCTGATTACTCACTTTTTTTCTATAGCCTTGATTTGTTTTCTGTGGGATTTTGGACCTAGATTACTCCACCTTGACTTTCCTGAAGATGGGACTCAGGGGTCTTTCAGAACTCACATTAAAAACTTTTAATTTAACAGAATGATTTCCCATCAACTGAACAAGGAATGAAGCATGGGGATTTCTTTAGCATGTGATTCACTATTATGAAGTGCATCTCACCTGCTCTAAGGTTGGATGTGCTTGCCAATAAATTTGACTTATCTTGATACATGCTAAACTTCTTAAGAGAAAGACAGGAAAATCAAATTTAAGAATATAAAGAAAGGGGCTGGAGAAGTAGCTGTTGGTGGGGTACTTCTCTAGCATGCACTGAGATCCTGGATTTGATTCCCATCCTCACAATGGGGAAAAATTATATGAAGAAGTATTTCTATCAGAGTCAAACACAGAAGTCACATAAAGGCCACACAGAGAATTTGGCATTATTAGTAAGTAGTGCTATTTACTACAGGACTGAATCTATTGTTAAATTAAAATCAAAATTTCATGTAAAGTAAATAAATTCTTTTTTGTAATTGCACAAGTAGCTCTGAAAACAACTGTTACTTTCTGTCAACAGCATGAATTTGGAACTCTGATTTTTTGAATGTATTGAGGAAAAATTTTGTATGAAACAGAAATCAGTGGCAAGCCAACAAATGTAGCTTTGTAGTAATGCCAAGGAAAATGTGTAGACACACAATAGCATGCAGATGTATGAATTTAAAAAAAGAGAGAAAATCAATTTCAAGGGTCATATGAGGAAAAACTTATCTTTATAAATGCCATTGGATGAACAGACACCTCCCTGTAGTATGTCACACAGTTGGAGAATTGAGAGAAGGGAGTTATGGTGAGTGATTCAAAGGTATGTGTCTACGAACAACTCATAAATTAAAGCTTAAATCAGTTCTGGAATGCTGTAATAGTCTCCATCTGTTGCAAAAAGAAGCTTCTTTGATGAGGGGTGAAAGGTGAACTTGTCTGTAAATATGAGGATGCATATTTAGAATAAAGCAAGAAATTACATTGGTTTCGGGATGTGGCAATAGAAGTTTTTCTTTAGGATCTATGACTATTTTAGCCATGGTTACTTTACTATGTTTACTTCACTATGTACTCCTCCCTTTAAGAGAGCCTTAATTCCACTTAGAAAGCTGCCGGTTACCCCCAAGATAAAAGTGCTACTACTATACCAATAGTGATAGTTTGCTGGGCCATTTATTGTTATTTATTAGGCTTTACTGCTGGGTAGGACCATTGATCAGACTTCTCTCTTGACAGCTTGTATAGTATCCCCTGATACCATGAGAGCTATTCTTTAGGGAGGAGGCTTCCTGGTGAGTTTCAGCTCAGTTGCTCCAAGTCTTGTTTCTAAAGTGTAGCCTGTCTCCAGCAATAGGGTTATACCTTAAAGTTCGGGCGGTCGATCCAGGCCTGTGCTAGTAGCCTGTATTACTTTGGTATTCTCTTAGACTCCCCTGAACAACAACTCAAAGACAGGTTTCTCTTGCCTGGCATTGCATTTTTTGTTATATAGCCTTCAGCTATATACATGTACTCCTATTTTTTATTATATATATATTTTTTCATAAGACTTTGAACTAATACATTTCCCTCTAGTTTTTATTACCATTAAGCATTATTTTTCTCTCTTCTCACTTAATGCTGTATAACCCTTGCAGCCTCCTCCCCAGTTAAAGCATCCCTGTTTTCTAAATTTCACCCTTAATAACACCTATCTCCTACTGTCCTCTTCTCTCAAGCTCCTTTATTTCCTATATCCGCATGGCTCTTTCCATTTTCCTGTCTCCTGCAGTTGTATTAGGATATATACTTACATCTAGGAATTTGGAACTGAGATCCAAAATTGAGAGAAAACATACGCTGCTTGTTTTTCTGAGTCTGTTACTTCATTTAGTATAAGAGTTTCTAGTTTCATCCATTTACCTGAAAATTACATGATTTATGTTTCTCTTTTCCTCTAAGTAGAACTTAGAACTGGTCAAACACAGAAAACACATGTCTATGAGACACTTAAAATTAAGTGCTACATTTATAATGAAATCTACACATAGGATGAATGTATCTCCCCACTCTTACAAGAGCAGTTTCCTAATGCACCGGATGATGATGAATGCAGAAACCCACAATTGGTCAATGTGCAGAGAACAAGAACCTGCAGAGTGCTTATCCCTAAATAGGACAGCTATTTCAAACCTCTTCTTCCCAAGGTTCAGGGATCATTGTGTAAGAGGAGCCAGAATGACTGTAAATGCCGAAGATATGGATGACCACAAGGAAAGAGTCTTCCAGACAGCTGGTCAGTTACTCCTGTGAACTCACTGCAGTGGTGACAGTATGCACAAGTGCTATGCAATGTCAACCCAGTCAAAAGCCAAGCATAGAATTACGGAAGTGAATAAGGATTCCCGACCCAACTTAAGGAACTTTTGGCAATGGATGCCTTCTGGAAGAGGGCAAGACAGTGTCTTACAGGGGTGGGACTCTATTTTGGCTCTGTGGATAGACCCACACTGAAAGACATTTGGGGTCACAAATCAGACACTGTGGGCCATATTACACATATAAGAGTACATTAAATTAGGCGGCATTTGGTGAGAGGAGGTGTGGCTATCAGAGGGGATCTATATGCCACTTAACTATATGTATAAAAATTGAAAAAATTCTATTTTTTAAAAAGCAAAGTTTAAATTTAGAGTGGTTAAAATAAAATATCTTCTCAAAAGAGCTCAAGTGTGTAATTTGAAATGAGAATGTATAATTCTAGCACCATGTAATATTACAATAGAACAGAATTTGAGATTATTAGAATGATTTCCATGACCTCTCGTGGGCTGGAAGTTTGGATATTAGTATTGATCAGACCTTCTTTCTGGCTTTTTCCATCACATATTATCTTCTCGGTATGACCTTAATACTTAGTGTCTATAGCTAACATTGGAGTTCACATTGGTTGTTGACATTGCATGGTGTTTATAAACCTGTTTTCGTATAAACCATGGCAATATCATAGAAATAGCCACACTTAATAAAAATCACCTCCTCTTCTTTATGACATCACTCTGTCACCTTGCCTCTGGGAATTGCTGATCTTTGTACTATTTACTTGCATTTTCCCCCTTAAAGAATGACATATCACTTGAATGAATGTAGATGGTGGGCATTTATATTATGAATTTAGATTTTGCTTATAAATATATGTTTCTGCCTTCCAAGACTTTTTATGGTTAAATACTATTCTATGTCCAAAGTATCTGTTACCTATGGAAATATATCTGAGTGCCTCTCATAATACAATAATAATGAATAAAGTTAATATAAATATGTTCATTTATACATATTAATCAATATGTTCATTGAATAAAAATATTCAATTCATTTAAGTACTAAGAAGACTGATTCTTGGTTTTTATGAAAAGAATATAGTTAGGTTTAGGTGCAATTGTTAACCGTCTTCCTTACTGGGAACCACTTTTATATGGCCATCAGTAATGAATGCTAATTCTGATTGTTTTGCATCTCACCAGCATTTGTTATTGTTGGTGTTGGAGATTTTAATAAGAGCATAGTAATAACTTGTTATTCTACTTTAAAATTACTTAATGATATGTGGTTGAGCATCTTTCTGGTATTTTCCATCTGTGTTTCTTTATAGATTTTTAAAATTTGCTTGCAACTTAACACACTGTGTTATGATTCAACAAAGAAAACAAGCAGGATTGTGTGTATATGGGGCAAAAGGGGAAGAGGAAGGAGGCAGAAAGGGGAAAGAGGACTCCTTTGTTCCTAAGGATTTAACTGACTGGATACTTCCCACCTGCACTCTCAATGGCAGTCTCGCATGCTTAACCTTAACTGGTTGTAGAAGTTTACCACAGCTATAAAATGCTTTCATAGACATATTTAAACTGATAGTTGACCAGACAACTGGGCCCCCTAACCTCACAAGGTTGATGCATAAAATTGAATCATCACACCTGCTTTACTCTTTTCACTCTAATGTCTTGATAGCTTGATTTCATTCTCTGCTTTACATGCCCTTTATTCAACTTCCTTAAACTTGAATGTCCTTCCATCCCAGCTCATTTTCCTTCTTATATCAGAGCCAGAACTGTTCATTTCAGCAAGAAATGATATGGAGGTCTGTGCAATTCTGTAGGAGGATGCCCCATTTTAATAGCATGCATTTCAAGCTGCTAGGCATCGCAGACATTTGTGTTAGGCTTTTATACTCTGTGAGAGCTTTGAGCTACTCCAGGACCCTGGCAAAAACACATATATCTTTGAACTGAGTTAATACATAATACATACATTGCTCTGTACAAAGGTGCTTACAATTTTGTTTTGTGAAGTATAGAATGCTATTTGAATCCATTCTTAACCTCAGAGGATTACGGGAGCAGTCTGCCATACAGTAGAAATACAAGAATGTGTCACAAAGGCAATACACACTGAGCTACAGAAAGAAGTACTTATTAAATGCATGGTAACTTTAGTGTGATTTTCAAAACTATAATTCATATCAGACCAATGAATTATTGATAGTAATATTTAGGATGTACTGGAATGCTAGACCTGAATTGAATATTAAATAAGTTATTTCAGATCATATGGAATTATGATAGCATGTGAAGTAATATATGAAGAAAATAAGTTTGGAAATATTAATGTGCTATAATCCCAAACAGGAAATGAGAAGATAGGAAATTATACAGCTCTTTCACTTACTGTCTAGGAGCTCGTAAACCATTTTGCCACTCTTGGCTTCTGTATCCTTTTGTGTGTGTATGTGTTTGTGAGTGGTGTGTGTGTGTGTGTGTGTGTGTGTGTGTGTGTGTGTGTGAAAGTTCCTCTGTGTGCATGTGTTTGTGAGTGGTGTGTGTGTGTGTGTGTGTGTGTGTGCGCGCGCTGTGTGCAGGCATGTGTGTGTACACATAGATACATTAGTGATATTAGGGGTCTTCCTTAATCATTCTCCACTTTACTGTTTTCACACTGAGTCTCCAACTGAACTCAGAGTTCACCCACATGTCCATACTGGCTTGCTGTAAGCCACAGGGATCGTCTTCTCTTTTCCTCTGGAACACTGGGATTACAAGTCCATGCTGCTATGCCCTCCCTTTCTCATGGGCACTTGGGATTCAAATTTAGGTCTCATGCTTTCAAAAGAAGCCCAGGTAGTGTCAGGTAAGAAGCCCTGTACCGACTGAGCCATTTGCCTTGCCGTCTGTGTCTTTCTTTGTTTACATTTTCTGATAACTTCCATCTCTAAAAATGTTATTTAGCTGTCTTTAAATGCAGTCAGACCATAGGACAGATAATGTATATGTGAAGAAAATCTCATATTTGTAGACAAACTTCAAAAAAATGTACATATATTGAGTGAAATATAACCACCAAAAATTTTTTTTGCCATAGCAGCCACGGAGCATCCTTTGCCTCATAGCTGAGACAAGTGGATTTATGATCTAATCTTCCTCACTCTGTGACATCCCATTTAAATGGATGTCCCTGATCCTCCTGCCATCTACTCACTTTCTAATGTGTTCATAGTACTCCAAGGTAATCATGATCATTTGCAATTATAAATGTCCTGTTATCAATTAATTTGCAGTTCACCGGTAACCATCTGATTATCTCTATCAAAGCTGCACTGGAATGATAATTACATTGAGAGTAATTATCATGTAATTGCACATAATTATTGGTACCTTATTAAGCGCTCACATGATTAAAATATTTCTGGTCAAATAAAAATTAACTATGGGACTAATTTTTTTTTTTTGGAAAATAAGAAAAGTAGCTTCCTGCTCTTTTGGATAAAGTAGAGAAAACTGTGATATTCTCATAATGGTCCATAAAGAATAGGTCAATGAGAAGAGGAGAAACTTGGATTTATTAAAATATTCCCTTGTACATCAAATGAAGTTGACATAATAAACTTTAACTTTCAACATGGATGGATGCTTTCCCTGTTGTAGCTATCACAAAAAATATTACCCTATTAAGGGTGTACACTATGAATGTCATTGAGGACAATGTGCTTTTCATGTCCAACACCACCATCAGCATTCTGACATTGAACTTTCATTTTTTACATAATAGTCTCTTTTCAGAACTGTTAACATCTACCCATCTCTACTCAATAGGTATGTTAATTCCCAGGGGCTGTGTTTAATATTGGGTGACATATACGTATGCTTTTAAAAGCATCTCTGAAATTTCTCTTTTGAGAAATTTACTGGAGAACAACACTGTATTCTAGGTCTTCTTCCAGAGAGATTAACTGAGCCATATACAAATACATACTCTTTGTAGTAGCCACATTAAAAAAAAAATACAGCAAGAGGGATTGGAGAGATGACTCAGTAATTAAGAGTACTTGTTGCTTTTCCAGAGGACCCAAGTTTGATTGCTAGCACCCATGTCTGACTGCTTAGGTAATGTCAGCTCCAGGGAATTTGATACCATTTTCTCCCTTCCATGGCAGCAGCCACATGCAACATGTCCATGAGCACACATGAAATCACCTGACTAAATAAATCTAAAAGCAAAACAGCAAGAAGTGAGTAATGGTAGTTTTACCATTACATATTATTTAAAACAATTATTCATTACTCAGTATAAAATTTGTTAATTGCTGGGTTTGGTGGCACAAGCCATTAATCCCAGCACTCAGGAGGCAGAGGTAAGTAGATCTCTGTAAAATTAAGGACAGTCTGGTCTATATGGTGAATTCCAGGCCAGCTAGGGCTACAGGGAGATCTTGTCTCATAAACAACAAAAATTTGTTAGTAGAATATTTTACCATTTTGTAATAAGCTTTAGAAATCTGATGTGTATTTTATTCAGGTCTTTATGATAACCCAGGAAGATGTATTTTGTATTATGATTTTATATGCAAGAAAAATGAGAAGCAGAAAATTTAGCCTTATCAAAACTATAGAGCAAAGAGAAGATCTGGGAAACCAATATCTGACAACAAATCTGTCTCTTGTTTTTCAAATAAGATGAGTATTTTAGGGGCTGAACAGATGGCTCAGTGGTTAAGAGCACATACTATTCTTGTATAGGATTCAAGTTCAGTTCCCAGCATCCATATTGGCTATCTCACAATTGTTTGTAACTCCATCCCTGGAATCTGATGCCTCTGGTCAACACAGGCACCTGTACACGTGTATACATGCCCTACACAAACACAGTACTAAAAATGAATCTTTAAAATGCATATTTTAGGTCTATATTCTCAGTAGTAAATATATCAAGAGGACTTTGAGTGCCCAATGCTTTGCTAGATATTCTATAGAGGTTGGCTTGGAACAAAGTTGGTGGTGTCTTTGATTTTTACGGCTAGTCTTGACTCACTTCATTCATTAAATTAATTTTCCAAACCAGGTCTTTTAATTGGGATCTTTTGCTAGGCATATCCAGCACTTATCTCAAATGCAGCATAAATTGTCTTCTAGTGGCATTTTAGCTGAGTTTGTTGAGTATCATGCACACTTGTGGAAAGACTACCTTTGTGGATAACTCAGTGATTGACGGCAATGCCTTAGCAACCATCTGTTTGTCGTTACTGGGGAAATTTACCTTGGATTGAAGAATCACATGCCACTGGGATTGACAGATTCTGTAAGACAATCAAGGTCAAACCCAGAGTGAATTGAGTATGTGACTATGAGCAGTGACAGATACGTCATATGTCAAATATTGCCGAGCCATCTGGTTACTGCTTATGATTAGGTTAGTCTTGTGATGTTTAACATCTTATTGAGGGCAACTCTCTGGGAAACATGCTTATAGTTTTTTATATAAATGTACATTACCAAAAAATTATTCTTCCTGAAAAGAACTTGCAGGATCATTAGTTGTATGACTCTACCATGACTATTTTTAAAAAGCTTTGCTTGAGTGGTTGTCATAACTATATTATAATTTTTTTTCTTCATTTAAAGTGATCGATGAATTATTGTACAAGTATATTAGATGCTAAAAATGGTCTTCATGTCATCAGTAATAGAAAACTTAATTCCTAAGGATTTTGGAAGCCTTCAAATGTCTTAGGACTAAGTGTCTTAGAACAATGTGTGTACAGTGGATGGGTAGTGAGAGATGAGGAGAAGCCATTATAGACTAGACACAAAGGGACAAGTGACTTCTGAGAAATTCTCAAAGTCCACATTCAGTAGAATATGTCACACATCAGGTAGGCAAAACTCCAACTATGAAATACTTCTCTTTTTTTTGAGGAAAAATGAAACTAGAAGAAGGTGGTGTTTTTTGACTTTGCTTATTGTGATTGGAGTGGGGCTCCAGCTTTCATGATTACTAACCTGGTGGTATGTCCTCCTGTAGCTCTAATGCCTTTGGAAAGAATTGTTGTTCCTTGGACTATCAAGTAAAATACCAAAACTACTTCATACCACTCATGAATACCTTCCATTCACTATCCATCTACCAGGTTATATTTCTATCCAGATTACTAAAAATATTGCTTAAGGGATGTAGTAGAGTTTGGTAGTGGAGTGCATGTTCAAAACTTGGCTTCTATCTCCAGCACTACAAAAATATCTTAGGGATCAATAAATAATAAATATAAACAAATTATATTATATAAAAAAGAAAAAATTCAATAAAAATAATTTTTTTAAAATTTAACAATTAAAAAGATTCAAAAAGAAAAAAAGTATTATGAAAGAAATAAAATTTAAATATCACAATCATGATTTTATATGAATGCATAGTGAGATGATTATATCTTGATTGCATTTGGATTAAAAGTATGTTATGGAAGTGAAAAAAATAACAATCCACAGTCTATGTAAACAGCAAAGCACCAGATGAGTAATGTCACAGTTTAATTTCTACATGGAAATACATTGCATAAGCAAATAATGCAATGCAGTCATAGATGGTGGTCTGTGTGTCACTGGTGCTGCTTCTATAAGATCATTGACCTGAACATGGTGATGCATGCCTTTAACCCCAGCACTCTCTGTGAGAGTGAGGCCAGCTTGGATTAAATAGCAAGATCCAGGTCAGCAGGGGCTACAAGGAGGCCCTTATCTCAAAGCGAAACAACAAAATAACAGGAATTGAATGCCTTTAGGTATTTATAGTAGCCCCAGAAAATCATTGCAGTAATGGTGAATTTTTATTGAATTTTTGCTAATTTCAGATTATATTTTTATCAAATTTACATATGCTCCTCCATAAGCACCCACTTAAAATCTCCCAGCAAATTTCATGTACTTCATTATATATAAGGCTTGTAGAGTGAAACTTGTGTTCCCCTATACTTTTCAGTATGGTTACATCTACTGGAGCCTGGTCAGTCTACCACAATTTTCACTCCTAAAGGATACTGACTCTCCCCTCTCAGCAGCCGTTGGTTGCCAATACTTCCTCACATACGGCTGGAGTTTCTTTCCCACCTCCCAACATCTGTGTTGGGATTTTGTCTGGTTTGAGCTTAAGTGGGAATCATGCATTCCATAACCATTGCTGTGAGTTCATATGAGTAGTTGTCTGGAAGACTGTTTCCTTGTAGTCATCCACCACCTCTACCTCCTCTGCAATGATCCCTCAGCCTTGGGAGGCAGAAATTTCATATAGGTATCCTTTTCAGGGATAAGCACTCTGCAGCCTCTTAGTCTCTGTGCTTTGGGTCAGTTGTGGGTCTCTGTGTTAATCACCATCTTCTACTTAAGGAAGTTTCTCTGGTGAGAGTTCAGAACTGCATTAATCTATATATATATAGAAATAAGTCATTAGAAGTCAGTTTAATACTATATCTGTTTAGCAGAATGACAATATTAGGCTGTCACCTATGGCCTGTTACCTGGGGCGTTGTCCTTATTGAACACCATAGGCTAACAAAAGCTCAATGCCAGAAATGGTCTCCCTCTTTTGAAACTATTTCCAGGGGCACCATAGACCCTCAAACAATCCTGGTCATTTCCCCTGCTCTTGGTTACCTACTAGAACTTGACTGTAATACCCTATTACAGAAGATACTAGATAGGTGAGAACAAACAAGGAGAATTCAAGCTGGTCCTGACCTCAAATAATCGATTGTTGAGAAGAAAATATAGAAAGAGCTCTTCTAGCAAGATATAGTTTTATCATCAATTACATGATGTTCCACTATCATATTATACATGCTATGAAAAATAGAGGTGAGATTGGAATTCTCAGCATTCTACATAGTTCTATTTCAGGATATAGACAGCAGTAGCCATTTGTGAGTGAAATATTATCTATCAGCTATAATAGTTATTTTTAAATTTTTTTTAATTTTTATTTTATGTGTATGAGTGTATGTGTGTGAGTGCATGTATGTGAGTGCACCCATGTCGTGCAATGTCGTGGAGGTCAGAAGAGGGCTTCAGATTCCCCTGGAACTGGAGTTAAGAATGGTTCGTAGCCGCCATGTGGATTATTTTATAAATGTATATTTTATTGAATTCTTGTGCATTTCCTAGAATAAATCTTAATCATATTTAGACACCCTCCCTCATCCACACCCCCAATAGCCCCACCACACACACCTGAAGTCATGCATTGTGTCACAAATGTTAAGGCCTATCAAGTCAAACTTCATACCTAGCTGGCCCTCAGTGCAAGTTCATCTACTGGAGTCTAGAGTCTGGAGCCTATATACAATTACTCCTTTAAAAAGATCAACTGTCCCTCACCCATCAGTAATCTGCTGCCAGTAGTTTCTTGGCTAAGTTTGGGGCCTGCTGCCAGGCACCCAGTTCGCTGCATGGGTTTTGTATCTCTACTCAGCATTCTCCCTCCTCTCTGTTTCCCTCCTCTCCATCCCCACCTGTGTTTGCAAAAGATTAATAAATGAATTCACAGTAATAACAACTGAATTGAGATGATATGAGGTTAAGTGTTTCTAACAATGTCTGTAGATATAATAGGCATATTGTCTATTTTATTACAAAATATTTGATATCAGGTTATATCTTTTCATTAACAAGTAGCAAAATTTTAATGTCTCCCATGTATTATAAACAATCTGAAATAGTGTTTAAATTATGAGCTGGCCAATCATAATAGGTACTGAATATTCATCTTATAGGTTATGAATATTAAATTAAATGTTTAAACTATAGGTCAGTCAGCCAAAAACTATTAAATAAAATACACTGTAGCATTAATAGAACAAAGTATGTCTTCCTATAATCCAATTATTGGTAATATGGGAGCTATTTTCCAGGCAGAACTTGCCGATAAGTTTGTTTTTGTGTTGTTGAGAACTGGCATTTTTGAGATAAAGCCACCAACCCAGCATGTGTACTTTTTTTTCTCCTCCTGAATGATTTTGTTCAACTTAAAATGACTGTTCCTAACAGCAGGTGCCTTCTTCTTTGTTTAGAATTATATTGAACTTGCTTTTGGTGTTCACAAATACAGAAAAACCCAGTATAAAAATGCCAGGATAAAAGAACTAAATCCATATGGTAGGGAGATAAAATTTGAGCTCTAATTTACATCTTCTCCAAGGAAAAAATTTCAATTTAGATAATATTGTATCTTCAGACTTTAGGAAATCCTTGGATCTATTTTCAAAACATATCTAGTTGCAGGAGAGAATTACATTTGATTCATTAGAAGAAAAAAATCTTTGATTCCTGATATTATGTATGAAAGATATAATTTTACTGGTTTTTTTTTGGGGTGTGTGTGTGTGTGTGTGTGTGTGTGTGTGTGTGTGTTTTCACGTGTGTGCATGTGGAGGCCAGAGAACCTCCTTAGGTTCCATCTGTCAAGTACTGGTATCATCTCCCTGGTTTTCTGAGATAGACTCTCTCACTAGCCTGGAACCCCCAGCTACCTTAGGTACAAAGGTGTTCTCTAGAATTACAAGCACATACCACCCTGTTTGGATTCTTATGTGGGTTCTGGGCATTGATAAACCTGAGGTTCCTCCAATTTTCAAGGGAAATACTTTACCAACTTGACGTCTCCCCAATCTGTTTTTATCAGTTTTCAAAGTAATTATCTTTTAGTGATTTTAGAGGACTTACCATAGATGCCAAGGGGTTGTAACTGACAGATCCAAGCAAATTTTGTCATCAGAGGAATGTATTTCAAGGGAAATTTAAGTCCACCTCTACTTCTCAAGAAGATTTAGAAGCAGCCATAGAATTGTGGTTGGGTTGGCTGAGTTTAATGTGCTCTACTCACTTCTTTTTTTGATTCAGATTTGTTCTGATCAATTATTCCTGCTATTAGCAGGAATAATTATCTGACTATTGAGTCTTCCTTTTAAGTAGAATCTGGTTTATTGTCTCACCTGCCAGGTGAGAGAGAATAGGAATCTGTTATTCTTTGTCTGTTTGTGTACCTGTTCATTTTTGCCTCGTTGAGATGGAGATCCAGATCCAGACTGAGTATAATTTGAAAAAAAAAAAAACAGCTATCCAAATATAGTCTTGCAGAGAGCATCCTATTTGATTTAACTCAAACATCCATAATGCCATAAACATTAACTCCAATGCAGTAGAGGCCAATGGATGTCAATTTCCCTCTAAAAGAAACAAATTATGTATATGTGTATATATATTATGTGTGTATATATATATATATGAA
>NW_008356458.1:399785-401058 GCF_000622305.1 Nannospalax galili
CATGGACTGAAATTTTTCATTCTTAAGAAAAGGTATTTCTAAGACAAGATGGAAGAAATATTCATGCATAATGAAGCGACAGTGAGCTACTTTGTCTGGCATCCTGAATACCTGCTGTCAGTCCAGATTTGGGATACAGAATAATTGAGAAGAATAGAAAAAGGATAGCTTACCAACAGTTGACTTCCTCAGTGTTTCTAGGCCATCTATTCCTGTATGAACTGCCTGAGGCTTTGGTTTGAATGTTGTGTCCCCTCTGCAATTCATGTTAACCTTAAACATCAGTGTACAGTATTAAGTGGCAGATCCTTTAAGAGTGATTATATATAAATATTCTGCCTTCATGCATGATTAGTGCCTGATAAGGGGCTTGAGGAGCCACTTCACAGCTTCTGTGTCTTCTGCCATGTGTGGACACAGAAGCAAAGCACCACGGTGAATTGAACGCAAGGAACAAGCTTGCTTGAGCCTTGAACTTAGGTATCAGTCTCCAGACAATGTGTAGCAAGTTATGTTTATGAATGACCTGGTCTATGGAGTTTTATTATGGTAGCACAGAAGAAGTGATATGTAGCTTCTGCTTAAAAATTCAAGGTCAAAAACCACATGAAGGTTACTTTGCTTAAGGAAGGAGGAAAGTCTTCAGTCAGGATTCTTCAGCTGAAAACTGCCTCGATCGGTTCCTGTTTATTGCCATACTACTCAAAGGAAACCTGGACAGTACTTAAATCAATGAATCAAAACTCTCAGTAATATTCATGTTGATATTTCTAAAGGCACTAAGTATCTGATTTCCTAGAAGGAAATGGACTTCTTGGGAAGGGAGATGTCCAACAGCTAGTGGTTCTGAAGGGTGCTTATCACCATGGAACATAGCCTCATTGATCTGCCTCTTTTTCTTCAAGTATGTTTTGGACTGTTCCTGGAAACTTCCAGTGTGGATTTTCCCTTGGGACATTTGAAAATTTATGGAGCAACTTATCAAATCACTTTTATCAACTACATATAAACCATGTACGACATCATTGTATAACTGTCTGAGCTTGATTGTTTTATATCAAAGTCATCTCTTAGTTAAAAAATATTTTTAGGTCTTGTAAAGAGAAATCTAACGTATGCTTAGCACATTCCTATGAGATCCTTCATTCTCTGCACTTCCATATTGACAGAGTTCAACGTGAGTCCATATTTGTTCTTGCATTGAGAAGACGCATCACTGCAGGAGTCTCTTGAATGATGTGTGGCCTGCTCTCTTTGTTCTCTAAGCATATTT
>NW_008356458.1:401104-432997 GCF_000622305.1 Nannospalax galili
ACGTGAGTCCATATTTGTTCTTGCATTGAGAAGACGCATCACTGCAGGAGTCTCTTGAATGATGTGTGGCCTGCTCTCTAAGCATATTTTTTTATATTTTATTTATTATAATTTCATATGTACAAGTGTATTGCCTACATATAAGTTAAGTGCACCCATGTTCTGCATTGGCCGTGGAGATCAGAAAAGAGTGTCGGATCCCCTGGAACTGGAGTTAAGGAAAGTTGTTCACTGCCATGTGGGTGCTGGGTTCTCGGCAAGAGCATCCAGTGCTCTTAGCAGGTAAGCAATCTCTCCAGTACCGTATAAGCACATTTTGAAGGTGGAGCATGACTTACTAACTTATTTCCTTGCTCAACAACAATGCTTCAGGAAATATAGAAAAGGATCAAGAAAATCAGGTTAAGTGGGAAGAGGTTCTGGGATAGGTTGAAAGTTGAAGATCTAGAAGCTTCCAAAGACCTTTGGACAATTGAAGTCAGAAAAAAACCCATAAACTTTTCAGATACTAGATGATGTTAATGACTGGTTTTGTACTCATGCATTCATTACTGGGACATTGTTTGATTCCATAGTTTAAGTCTTGAGAACAGCAACACTATTAGTCAGAGGTGCAGACTTCCTGAAGTACTGATCTGTATCCCTGGGCATATGCACTCAAAAACAGAATTCCTGGATTGTACAGTACTTTGATTTTAATTCTTTTGACAAATATCATGTCTTTTCCCACACTATTTGAAAACATTCTTCTATAATAAGGAATGTTTTAGTCTACAAAAAATAGTTTTTTTAATTCACTGGTTACCTAGTTATGAAGGGAAATAACAGACAACTTACTATATTTATAAACTTTCTAGAACTAAAATATCATGGTAGCATTTTGGGAATAATGGAAATCCAACTTGTGGAGAGTGCCTTTCACAAGACTTGGAGAATTCCAAATATTTCATGATAATAATCATATTGACAATTACCCATTTTGTCTTAAACCAGCCTGAGGATCTTCTGAAGAAATGTATTCTTGTGAGATAACATGGCAGTCTTAAAGATGTGTTCTTTAATTAAAAGGGAATAAAGTAGTGATATTTTCTAATGAATTTTGAGTAAACATTGCTGCATTACCTTTTATGTTGCTACGATTTTAGCCTGCACTTGGATGTCTTTCTTTGAACCCATTTAATTGTCTCTCACATTCTAGAAATGGAATGACCATCAGGCAGCTTCTGCAGCCTCTGTGATCTGCATTATCACACTTGATGAAGCTTCAGAAGATCCTAATGAATGCTAAATTATACATCCTGTATCTGTTATACACTAAAGGAAATGAGGTAGAAATCCCCTCTTTTATGCTTTTCAGAAATTTGGCCTTCATATTATATTTGAGGGGAAAAAAGTCACTTAACTTTTCTGTGGTATGTGTGCAAGGGACTGGGATAGAGAGAACGCTTTGGGGCATGGGCATCTGGATATTTTTGCTAGCCTGTGAACTCCATCATGAACTCTATCTTTCATCATATACTTTGAATTATGTAAATCCCATGATACTTTTCTTTATGGGATGGTGAGCAGTCTCAGTGCGACTCATGATACTTTGCCCGTTCATTCTTTTATTCATTCACTTATTTCATCACCTCATTATTTCATTCATTAATATAAAAATGTTTATTAAACATCTATAGTGATACTTAGCTACTTGGCTTTTCATTATATGTATATTTTATTTCAACAATTTTTGTTAGTATCATTTATTCATCAGTCAACAAATCATAACGAATACTGTATTAGACAATGGATGTCCTTCTGAGGCTCATAGTATATTTAGATGTGGTGTCTCTGAACTGATCTTGTCTTCTCTATGTTCAGAGTATCAACCTTTTCTTATTCTGAAAAATGTGCTTGAACTCAAATCACTTCAATGAGAGAAATGAAGCACATGCTATTCTGAGGTTATAGTAATTTTAAAGGAACTTTCACAGTTTAGCATTAATACTTTAATGCGTCCATGTCCTGAACCTCTACTGCTCTATTTAACTTTCCAGTTATTCTCTGTTTGCCTAGATTCATCCAATGTATGGAATGAAGGCTGATAGCCCATTTTTGAATTGTAGATACCATCATTTGCCTTTTGTTCCTTTTTGGTTTGCTAACTGCATTTATTGATAGATGTAAAAGAAGAAGCGAGACAGAATACCTGGATTCTTTACTGTAGCCTTTTATCGAGTCCCTGTATGCCAGGATGGTGATTCTGTGCCTTCGAGTACTTTCCTTCTGATAATTTTCAAAATATCCCTTCACTTCATTTGTTTTACAATGGGAAGATACTGATATAGAAATTTGTATCAATGTCTCTTGCCAATTTTATCTCCTCAAAGGTCCAGTATGAACTTGAGTACAAAGTTTTCTGGCATAAAATTCTTCTCTTTTTAACTCTGTCTTAAATAAAGAGTATGTCAGTCTTCTGAAAAGTTGAAAGCTGATAGGTTCCTACTTTTAAAAATAGAGCATTTTCAGAAATGTGTGAATTCTCTTGAGAGGAACAGTGTGGTAGACATTTCAGTTTCACTGCATGGGGTTGTTGGTTAGTGACAAGTTTGTTCTGAACCATAAATCTGTAAGACATACTGGCATTCCTAATGACACTCTTCGTAGATTTGGAATAATCTAAGTTTTCTCTATTAACTTTGCTGCTTTCAATTTTATTATCATTTGAAATATATTTCTTCTCACATCATGGCAACAAAACAGTACTTTTGGAGGATGAGTTTCTTTTAATGTTTGACCAAATTACACATTGGATGCAAAATGGTGTTTTTTTCTTAAGTTTGTGATCAGTCCATGTAGACTGTAAATGTATGACATCATGATAATTTTTAGTAACTTCTGTGGTAATTTTACTTATGGTTATGAAATCAAGGATAGATCTTTCCTGAGTCACAACATGGTTTGTCTAATTAAGGGCCCTCCACATTTTCACTTCAAAATACAATAATTTGTAAATAACACTGGAGCCTTGAGTTGACATGAAATCAGTAAAGAAGAAAATGACAGTGTGAAGAAATAACATGCCCTTCTTTTATCTTCCACTCCTCCTCCACCCCAGTCTTCAGGAACGTCCATAAAATATATTTGAGACTTAGTTTGCTTCATTTTGAGCTATTTATTTTTCAGGCTTCCCATTATATTTTATTTGAAAACCAACTCCTCTCATTTCAGTCATTATTGTTACAGATCCCAGTTCTTCACTTATGCTGATCACAGAAGATACTAGTTTTCTAGTCTCATCTCATTCAGGAGCTGTTCCAACATCCTAACCTCAGGCCACAATGCTGATCCCAACACAGATGACAGCTTTGGTTCCGAGCAGGCATATAATGAAACTGCTGGGAAAAGTAATCACCATGTCATTCAGTCAAGGCAGCCTCTGGGTCCTGCAGCTGCCCGTGGACTAGAGATGTCACAACACCTGCTCCAACACACAGCAGTGTATTAACTCCTTGTCTCTAGCTAGAACTTCTGCATATGGCCTTATTAATCCAGATCTCCTAAAGGCCAGACATTGACAGCTGAAGTTTACTGGAGGGCATATTAACCTTTGCTTTCTCTACAAGCTGCCTTAGCTAATCTCCTAAGTGAAGGTTCCTCTGGCTCAGCCTCTACAACTTTCTTCCCTTCTATTCCAAACTCACCCTCCTGCTTTGGTATTTTTCACTGTACTTATAATGTGTATACTTTCACCTGTCCTCATATAAGCACACACACATGCATTGTATCTAATTTATAGTAGATAGGTAGTTTAGCTGTTTTAAATGTGTGTGTATATTGTGCAACTCAATCATAAATTGTGAACTTTTCTCATGTAGAGAACCCATTTTACTTATCTTCAAGCCTTGTCAATTCCACATTTCTATTGTAAATATTTTATGTATTGGTAGCCCTGAAATTATTGATTTTTTTAGTAATACAATGGAAGAGCCATCTGGATTCTGAATCTGACCCTTTCATGGTTTAGATATAAAATATCCCCTAAAGGCTCATGAGCTGAGGACTTGATTCCCAGTCCTAATGAGAGGGCATTGGGTCACTAACTTCAGTAGTGGATTAACCCACTGATGAGTTCATACTTAAATGGGTTATTAGAAGATGACAGCTAGTTGGAGACAGTGGGTCATGGGGGGTTTTCCCTGGAAGGGCATGACAATACTTTGTCCTTCCTCGTTCTTTCTGTCCCCAGTCTGTTGTGAGCTAGCACTTTGCTCTACCTCATGTTCCCATTGTAATGTTCTGCCGCATGGACATCAGTAGAAATGGGAACAAGCTGATCATGGAAAGAAACTTCCAAAAAAATGAACCAAAATAAATCTTTCTGATTCTGTTCATGTCAGACATTTTGTTTCAGCAGAAGTCTAACACGGTAAGTTATTGACTTTAATATTTTTTATTTTAAAAAATTATGTGGATGAGTATTTACCTACACATTTGTGTATGTATCACATGTGTGTTTGGTGCCTGTGGCATCCAGAAGAAGGGGTTGATTCCTTGGAGCTAGACTTACATATGGTTGTATGTTAAGTCCATGAGGATGCTGGGAACCAAACCAGGTCCTCTACAATCACAGCAAGTGCTCTTAAACTCTAAGCCATCGCAACAGACCCTATTTAATATTGTTATTCAACATTCATTAATTAAGTACTTCTATGTGCCAGACTATAGCCATTAACAGGATAATCAGGACATTCTCATTTTTCCAGAGTTTGCATTATCAGGAAAAAAATGAATAACATAGTGTATAGATGATCAAGACAAACATGCTAAGAATTAAAATAAGAAATACATAAGTTGTTACTTTATAGTAGATAGGTAGTTTAGCTGAGATTTGAGGTAGTCAACCAGGAAAGTGAGGGAAAGGGCATTCAAGGGAACAGTAGATGCAGAGACTCCCAAGTTGGCTGTGAATGTGTCATGTTATACAACTGTGAAGGTCATCATGATCAAGGTGTTGTGTGAGGGTGAGATACCTGAGAAGTGAACATGAAAGGCTGTTTAGATCTCTATGGAATGCATTCAAATGGCAACAGCAGCTTTAAAATATATAGTGTTATGATTTGGTTTGTTTCAAAAAGATTACTCAGGCAATGTATGAAAATTATATTTAATAATGGAAGAGAGAGGGCAGTAAGGATTCTATACAGGAAGTTATTGCATCAGACTAAGCAAGAGACAGTTTATTGGTCTAGGAGATGTTGGTAGATATGGAAGTGAAAGACGTGATCTGGGGATATATTAGAAATGAAAATGAAGACTAACCCATGGTTTTGAGAGGTTAAATAAAGAGAAATATCAAAGCTCTGTGCACTTGGGGATTCTCTTAAATATTGCTAGAGATCATAGATACATAAGTAGTTCCTAGCCAACAGTAATTTTGTTCTTTTCTGTATCATCTACTTGGAGAGAAACATGGGAATACATGCTTAATTATAGTCACAAATATGTGTCCGTGGGTGGCAGGGGGTGATGCTACTAGCATCCAATGGGTAGATATGCTGCTAAACAGCCTCCGTTACACAGGATAGCTGCCTCAACAATGGCTGAGATACCAGTGTTTATACAGTTTGGAAATTGAAATACAAACATACAGGGAATTTATGAGAAGCTTGGTAAGTCATATGTTGTAAGGCAGGGTGGTATGTTCTGCAAGGACAAGGTGTCACTGGGGCTTAGATTTCACCATGTTTTTTGGGTAAAGGCAGTGAGGGTTTATACTTGAATAATCAAAATAATCCCCTTGGTCCTTGTATGAATTCATGCAGCACATTTTGAATCCAGACTTTGGTCACAACACAGTAATTCCATTGTGCCTTAGTAGAGAAACAGAAAAGAATTTTCTAAAAAAAAATTTATTAAGCTTTTGTAATTTTATACAGCAGTTCTTAACCAAATTTAGACCCCTTCCCCAACTCATTCTTCCCATCCCCCCACTGGACCTCATGTATTCTGCCATATACATTAAATCTCATCCAGTTGAGTATTTATACCCAGATGTCCTTCAGTGTAAATTCGTCGACCAGAGTCTAGTCAGTCCATCTAGAGATCCTATGTAAGGCATGCATATGCCTTACAGAAAAGAATTTTTAAAAATTGTTTCAAGATGTCTTTTGACTCCTCTAGCAGCATAATTTTAAATTGTGTTTCAGGGAGACTGATTATGAAATTCACAAGAAACGAGCTTTAAAGTAAACTGTTATTTTTAAGAGAAAGTCGTGGGTGGGAGAAGATGAGAGTTTAGGGGATCGTGCTACCTATTTTCTCTGAGAAATGCCAAGGGAACTAATTAAAGAAACTGGGGAGACAGCAGAGGCACGAAGACAGTAGCCAATTCTCCATTCCTCCCATTGTTGGTGCCAGGCACTCACCCCACACTGTTCTCTGCACCAAGCTCTTTTGGAGAACCTCCCACAGGACAGGGCACCTGCCCTTCAGGAAACTGTACCTCAAAATGAGGGCACAAGGAATAAACCTTACCTCTAATTGGCTTCAAGAAGCCTGTCTATATTGAAACAGGTTTAAAAACATCCTACCTCAATGAGTCCTTAATTGGGTACAAGATAATGTTGGTAGAAGTTTAAAATATTTAACCAGCAGTAAATATTCAAGGAAGTCATTTGAAGTAATCAATGGCTAGGTGAATGCATACATTAGCTGGCAGAGAATCACTTAATCAACAGTTCAAATAAACAAGTGGAGAACTCAAAATGCAGACCTGAAAATACAGAGAATTAGCAAAGATGATAATTGCGTACAGGTACTTTCTTCTTCGAGTCACTGACTATTTAAACATTTGTCAAAGTATGGCTAAAAATAACCAGTCATCAAAAGATTCCTTTTTTCTTTTCCAAGGAGCTCCTTTCTTAGAATGAGTGATGAATGGCAGGGTTCCGCAGGCAGCTAGGAGCACCTATGATGAAGTGCTAAGAGTTGACCTCACAGTAGAAAGCCTTGAAAATTCTTCTCTTAACATGTGCTACTGATGAAAAAAACACTTTTTTGTCTTCTTTTGTAAACTTTACCAGTTAAAAGTTGCAGACTCTTTTCCCTACACCAGATATATAGATATAATTGGCCAACTAGACTTAAGCTGTTTCTATAATATGTGGAAACTGACATAAGGCATGATTAGCTTTATTTAAAATTGTCTTTGTTAGCTTCCCGTTTAAGTCTCTCAAATTCTTTTCCATTTGCCTGTGTGAAAATGAATGTATTGAAGCTGTTTAACTCTTATAAGGGAGATCACTTTCTGCATTCTTCAACTATGAGAATAAAGCTCCTAAGTCACTGATCAGAGACTCTTGTTAGAAGATACTTTCCTACATTCATTTTCCTTTTGTTTTTGAAGGAAATATGATCCGTATATCCCTTCAAAGTGCACTTGTGTCTTCTTCTAGCTTCACTAGTCATTAAGCAATTCTTCACTTTGAAGGGTACATATAGTTCCCGCAATGCTTTCCAGTTAGAGAAAATATATGTACTTTTAAGGCCCCCTAACTTTAAGGCCTCTAGTTCTTAGTAAAGTATAGTGATCTTTGTTTAGTATATAGTTGTCTGTTTTAGATGGAACATCATGGGGCTATTCACTACAAGCTTTGTTCTAATTTAAGCCTCCTTGCTAATTACCTGTTGTAGCCTTGGGCCAGTCATTTACCTTGAGATTCATTTCAGATGCTGGAATATTTAAGTAGGGAGAGTGAATTTGTTAAGTGGATTTAAAACATCAAGAAACTGTTAGGACCTTCCCCAAGACTTCATTACTGAGTCTAGGTGCCTCCAAATTCATGGTGATAGATTACCTCAAAGTCAGTCTACTGTTGTTTGTGTAACATGAACAATGCGTTCCCTTCAATTTGCATGCTATACAAATATAAGGCTCGGCAAAGTTCAGTAATTTTCTCAAGGCCATTAGGCTAGAGAGTGGTGAGCTTGTTATTTAAATGTAACCTACTGACCCCAGAGCACAGTTCATTTCTCATTTTATTAGGTGCTTATTTAATCTGAAAATGACTATGCATTTTATTTATATATATTATTTATTATTTTTAGTTTATGTGTATGTGTGTATTGCCTGAGTGTAGGTAAGTACACCCATGTCATTCAATGTCCGCAAAGGCTGTCGGATCCCCTGGAACTGGAGTTATGGACAGTTGTTAGCTGCTATGTGGGTGCTGGGATATGAACTCGGGTCTTCTGCAAGAATAACTACTGTTCTTAACCACCGAGCCATCTCTCTAGCCCCAACTATGCATTTTATAATAACCATAATTTAATACCGAATTTTATATATGTGGATATTTATATATGTTGCTACTGAATTTTACATAATTAGAACTTAAAGAGTTTGCCTAGTAACTATCCATCCATAAACATGACATTTAATGTATGAAGGTCTCTTTTGAAGATCTCGGGTATATCTGAAAATGGTGCATTAAAAAAATTCCTCATAAAGTATGTAATATTTGTCATCATTATTTGGAGTTATAATTCTTAATAATTAAAATTACCTTAATTCTATTTTATACAAATAATGAATTGTGCTTGAGGTTAATGTCTTCCTAGCATGGACTCAGGGGGCATGAATGATTTATTGTATTCCTGTAGCTATTATTTTCTGATGTAGAGAATGGAATGATTTTTGCTAAGTTATTATAAAAGAACTCAGCCTCTTCCCTTCTGAAGAAAATATGGATCCTTCCTGACCAGTCTATTGATGGATATTGTATATAAAATACCATACTAATTTGTGCATTTGTATACTGAGAACTGGTTGTGTTATTATTGTGTTTGATAGTGATGCATATGAGAAATGTAAAAATGCTTCTTGTTCCAGATATTAATATTTCTCCTTCGCATTATAATTCTATAATTATAATCCTACTAACCATACAAAATCACCCTGAATTCATTTTGTTATAGACATGCTATATATTTTAAACAAACCAAAGTCTATAATCCCTTTGTACTCAAGTGCCAGAGAAAGCTGGACCATGAGATGGAGACCAGTCTGTGCTTCCTAGGTCTACACTCTCATTTTTAAAAAGAGAAAAAAAAAAGAGGGGCTGGAGAGATGGCTTAGAAGTTAAAATCACTGATTGCTCTTTCAGAGGACCCAGGTTTGATTCCCAGTACACACATGGTGGCTAACAACCATCTGTAACTCCAGTTCCAGGGGATCTGACACCCTCTTCTGACTTCTGTGGGCATTGCATGACACAGATGTGCTTACATACATGCAGGGAATACATTCATACATATTGAAGATAAATAAAATATTAAAATTAAAAAGGGAAAGGAAATGTAAAACTCAGTAATAGATTTTAGTAAGTGAATATTATAATTTATCATTTGGATGACTACATAGGATAATGTGAAAAAGTACAAAAGTATCATAATTGATTTAAGTAGAATTTCATAACCTAATTGTTTGGATTTTTAACTGTTTTAGGGCCAAAGATATTTTCATACATTATGAACTTTTTTATTAATTTTTATTGAGTTTTTGTGCATTTCATATAACATGTATTAATCAAATTTAGACCCTCCCCTCCCCACGTGTTAAGTCCTATCTGGTCAGGTGCCCCTCGTTTCAAGTTCATCCACTGGAGTTTTCTTAGCCTATCTAGAGTCAATACGAACTTTTAACCGAGACTTGTGTCTAATGGACAATGGAAACTTGTGTGTTCCAGGAGCTGGTTGAAGCATTGCATGCTACCTGTAAAGTCAGTGTGATTTTCATGAGACCAGAACTGTGATAAGCACACAGTAGGCATTTCATAATGAAAGTCACACATTCTTGTGCAGTTTTAAAACAGAGCCTTCAGTTCCTCTACCTTGTTGCCCAGGAGAGAGGACTGTAAGCCTGAAATGACATAGGTGTACTATTTGTTCCAGCAAAGTGTCATGAATTCCATTCTCAGGAAACCCAGAAACCACTGTAAGGAGTAGGATATATAGTGCATTTATAAATAAAGGAGGGAATAAAATGCTGTAGCATACACAAATAAACTGAGAACCACTTAATCAGCAGTTCTGAGAGATGAATATCTCATTTTGAGGAGTTGCAAATCATTTGAATGCCTTGAGTCTTCTGCATATAAAATAGGGTGGTGCTAGAGACTCAAAGTTTTCCCGTTGTTTCTTTGCAGTCTGATATTTTTACTGACTGCTTTTTTGCTTGATAGATATCACCTCTTATGATATATTCTTTCCTTTCCAGTTGCCTTCACCCCTCATATTTTTAAACAACTATTTTATTGAATCAAAAAACTATTTTGAGGTAGATGAGGGAGAGGGAAGCTGTATATATCTCCTTCCTTTATCCAAACTACAGGGAAAGATCAAAGATAAGGTCAGAGCCAATATTGTCAACTTATAAAAGAGCCTGGTCACCATGTCTAACTTTCTTTGACAGGATCTTCAAAGGCTTCTGTATCTAAGGATGATTTTATTGTCAATATGCAATCAGGCAGGTCAATGTTCATTTCATTTGTGAAGAAAACCACATCAAATAAATTTCATTATAAAGCCTAAAAATCAATACACATTCGTGCCAGTGTTCTGTAAATAATGAATGTGAGTACTCTTTTACCCTGAAATAACAGTTTTAGGGATTGAATTTTACAAAAAGGGATGAGAAGACATATTTGGTTTGTCCTCTGAAAGTTATTTGTATCTGTTAGTCAGTGATATAAGAATCTCTTACCATCTGTTTTAGGGGCATCTAACTTGTAGTTTACTATTTCAGAGTGTTTATCCCTTTTCTCCCAAGAACCCTGAAATTATAACAGGACATCAATACTGGGTTTTTCTGAGTCAGGTTCTAACAATTCCACCTTTGGCTATTCACATCCTAGTGCTAAGTTCTAATTAGAATTTAGTAATTGCCATACAGAGCAGATGTATGCTGTTCCCTAGAAACTTTTGTAAAATGCTGGAATTGAATCTACAATACCTTTGGCAGTGTTTCTCCATTAAGAAGCAGCCATCAGCCTTAATACATAAACTTAGGTTGCCAACGTCTAAAATTTAGCTGATGTTGAGTGCAACGTCAGGATTTCTAGAACCAACTAATCAAATGCTCTCCAGTCTCCATCAGCTTTCCCAATTACCAGTCACCAAAAGTCAGCTTTTACTCTTCAAAGCGAGTTTTGAATTTTTGCATTTAAGTGGGACATTGGTGAAGTGCGATAGAGCTGTTCCTTTAGGAAGTGATTTCTCTTTGAGCATCAGATTGGTTACAGATTGGCAAAGTGAATCTGTTGAGTGGATGTTTTTTGTTGTTAGTTTCTTCTATTCCACACAGCCAGATAAAAGAAGTGGAGATGGGGGTGTAAGGAGGAAAGGATAGATAAGAATATTGTCAGCAGAGGGTTCCTTTGTATGCTGAAGTCCTGATCATGGAAAAAAGAAATGAAAATAGAAAGAGCTGGGAGAGCTTCCTCATACAGTGATTCGTTATATCCTATCTTCTTATTGGAGTAATAGGTATGTTTCATTCTAATCTCACAGTGATAAATTCTGTACTCTTTCCGTTTGCTCTTAACCTACCTGGTTTTCATGATAGGAAGGCATGGCTGATTTTGAAATATATATTTGCATATGTTTTCTCCAATAGATAAGAAAGGTAATATGGTTTAGAAGCAACAGTCTCATCAGGGTGGTGATGCACACTTTTAATCCTAGCATGTGGGAGGCAGAGGCAGAGGCATCTCTGTGAGATCCAGACCAGCCTGGTCTACACAGTGAGTTCCAGGTGGGCTGGGACTATGGGAGACCATATGAAAAAAATAAATAAAAAATAAAAAAAAATCATCAGTCTCCTGAGTGTGGAAATGTGGTTGAGTTTAGCTTAAGGGGATAAAAGAGTGAACACAAATCTGCATATTTCTGCATCAACAAACACTTCAGAACTTCAGATCATTTGGTCTTTGCTTCAAAATCTATGCAGCTTAAGGGTGGGAAGTGACCAGACTTACAAGTGTCTTTGTAGTAGTCCGTGATTAGACATTGATCCAGTTTCCGTGTGTTTAATATTGATTATTATAAACCTGTCAGGTATTGTTTTGCGTGGAATAATGCTTATACCCACCTCTTTCTTGTGTCTTTTAAAAATTAGTGATGGCAGCAAAGCGGTTTCTCAGATGGAAGGAGAGAGAAATTAATGCATGACTGAATTTTGACATTAATTTGACACCATGGTATAAATCTTCCTGAAGTGAAATTTGACAAAATGCAAAGAAAAAAAAAAGTTGAAAATTTAGAGAGGGAAAAGCAGAGAACCCATGGGAAAAAGTCACTTGAAATGAATCATAGTGGTCATAAAAATCACCAAAGTCTTGAATAACATAGCACATTTGTGAGAGAGTGTTATCTTGAATCTCAGTAAAGAACATGAGAATATAAACCTAAGTGAATCTAGTCTACTACTGCTGAATTCATCTAATTTTCACATTTAATAGTATTATAAAACATCTAAGACTATTTGAAAAAAGGGTCTACAGAAAGGAGTAAATTCAACAATTTAATTTTTAAAAGAGATTATAAGTATTCCAGAAATTTGTAATATACAGAATCAACATTTATGTATTTACAATTATCTTTGAAAAAAGCAACACATTTCTATGTTAGCTTTAAGTCCATTTAATTTTTTTATTTTTTAAGATTTATTAATTTGGGGGTTGGAGAGATGGCTCAGCAGTTAAGAACACTGGTTGTTCTTGCAGAAGACCTGGGTTTGTATCCCAGCACCCACATGGCAGCTAACAACTGTGCATAAATCCAGTCCCAGGGGATCCGACAGCCTCTTCTGACCTCCGCGGGTATTGCACGACACAGGTGCACTTACCTACATGCAGGCAATACACGCAAACACATAAAATTAAAAAAAAAGATTTATTATTTTGTGTGTGTGTGTGTGTGTGTGTGTGTGTATGTGTTGTGTGTTCAAGCGTATGAGCTTCTATCAGGTGCACTTACCTACATGCAGGCAACACACGCAAACACATAAAATTAAAAAAAAAAGATTTATTATTTTGTGTGTGTGTGTGTGTGTATGTGTTGTGTGTTCAAGCGTATGAGCTTCTATATGAGTGAGTGACATAAGTGTAGAGGTGGCTACACAGGTTCCCTTGGAGTGGAGTTACATATGATGGTGAATCACCCATTGTAGATACTGAGACCAAACTGTGGGTCCTGTGGATAAGCACTGAGTCATCTCTCCAGTCCCTGAATTCGTAAGTTTCTAAAAAAGAATGAAAACCTTCACCTCAGTCTCCTACCTGCTCATAGCACTATAAAGGTCTCAAATTAATGAATTTCCAGTTCATTCATGTACTTACACTTTTATTATAAATCATTTATTTTAAATACATAGCATATTAAGTGTTGATAAAATTTATAACGTGACATGATGCAGCACAGGCTGCTTATTTTCTTCCTCCTATATTTAAAAAAATATTATTTTTATTTTATGTGTATGAGTGTGTTGCCTACATGCATGTAAGTGTGCCTGCATCTTGCAATGTCCATGGAAGTCAGAAAAGGGCATTGAATCCCCTGGAACCGGAGTTACAAATGGCTGTTAGCTGCCCTGTAGGTGCTGTGAATTGACCCTGGTCCTCCGTAAGAGCAGCCAGTGCTCTTAACTGCTGAGCCATTTCTCCAGCCCCACCCACCCCTGTCTTTGACATGACCATAAAAATTAGCTATACAGGAAATATATTACTTTATTGTATGACCAAACCCTGTGTTATATTTATAATTTCTCAAATCATGAGGTATGTGAGCTTCATTTGGGAAATTATGATAGTAATTTTCTGGTGCATGTAGACTTTTGATACAAATGTTCCTCTGGGCTTTATCTCCACAGATGTTGGTCACTGGCTTGTAGGGATTCTGTAGTAGTGTTCCTACATACTGACAAATTATTTTCTGAAACAATGGTTCTAAGTTGCATGGTCCAACATGTTTTGAATTCCTGTGCCCTCGTGATTCCTATCACAAGGATTTCATTCCTATCCTTTACTCTGTGGTCAGAGCCTTTGAACCACCTTGTCGTCTAGGTTTCAGGGATTTTTCTTGACTAAATCTTGTTCTTTCACAGCAGGTAAGAAAGCTATAACTCACTCGCCATTAGCATGTGTGTCGATTATGCCTGTGGGTAACCTAGACTTCATTTTCACTAATTCGGATTAGTCTTTACTTTGGTACTAAAAGTACTTGGCCTCCTGCTCTTCCCAGATCTCTCTGCTCTGCCTCAGAGCCTTTCCTTTAGGACACTACATTTAATCTAGGACAACACTTCAGCTGACTCCTAGAAGTTTCCCTTACTAGGTTTGAATTTGAGTCCCTGAAATTGAGTCAGCTTCCCAGGACTTTGATTGATGCTCCTGGACCTTGCTAAGGCTTGAGTCGTCATCCTGGCACGAAACCAGCACTCTCTTCTTTTCTTTTGGACTGTCTGTGTTTTGAGAAGGCTGCCCTTCATTTGTTATCACATTTGGAGGCAGCGTATCTTCTGACCTAGCTCATGCTCTTGTCACTTTTCTGACCTCGAGGACTAGAGTAGTTCCAGCACAAGTTCATCTTGTTCCTTTTTATTCTGCCATTGATGCTGTTAAGAAAAAGATTTATTGCTGTCACCTCCAAAAGCAGTTTTCTGCTGTTCAATCTAATCTCCAGTAAATTCTTGTCAATTTTTAAAAAGTCTAAGCATTGAAAATTATAACCACATCCAGAAGTGCCAGTTATTTCCATGTGTTCTTTACTGACGTAAGCATCAGTATGGATGTGATTAATATCTACATTCGGATGGTCAAGTGCTAAGTAACTGATTTTGGCCCAAGTAGTTGGAGTATATCCCAGTTCAGAGGCCTAAAGGCAGCACTATGAAGAGTAATCATCCCTTTAAAAGGTTATTTTCCTTGACCTCATATATAGCACATTTTAGAAATATATTAAATAAAGCAATACATAAACAAAAATAGATTATTTGGGGACCAATTTTAACCTTTTGTACTAGTCTAAAACATATATATCATAATGTATGTATTAATTTAATATTTGAGTGCCTGCTACCTGTAGAGAGCAAAAAAATGATAAATAAGTCCAATGCGATCAACTACTTATGGAGGTTGAATATCTTTCAATGAGAGACAGGTAACAGATAAATAACTGAATTTTTGAGAAATTGGAAAGTGAAGATTTCTGACAAGAAGTCATTTCAGCCAAGTTTCCCAGAATGAGAAATGTAGACATGTGAAAATAAGAAAGCAGCTTTACAAGGAAAGGCAAGTGCATTCAACACGTGAATGGGCAAGAGAGGGCCATGTGGATGAATTATAAGAGGTACCCATAATTTAATCCTGGCTATTTATGCAGGATGAAGAGGTGACACAATGCAGATGATATTAGAATGAACAATGCAGTTTTATAATAAAGCGAGTTTCAGATATACTAAAGTATATAAAGTTACATCTTAAAATCAAATAATATGGTTTTACTATGATATAGAAATATAAACTTGTATTTAATTTTTATCATTTTAATACATAAGCTTAATATTTTCCAACATGCAGCCATGCCTGAAATTGTAGAACTGTGTAAACCTGAATATTAGCTGAAATATTTGGTGGCATAGATGAACAGACTTGTGTGTCCCTACTGTTTTAAGTATGATTTAGACACATGTCCTTGGAGTATTGCACTAAGGGGACCCTTTCTTATAAAGAAAGAGACAATGTATGCATGGGACCCAAAATGATTGGTTTCAGTATAGCAATCTTCTCCCTCACATCCTGCTGTTATGAATGTGAACCTTACCATTTCTCATCGTGACAGGAGACATTTATCAAGTTGCCCTATAGCAGCTTCCGTAACTCCTCTTTTGCTTATCATTGAAGACCATATGTGTCATCCTTCTTTCTATATTTAGGGACCGGGGGAAGTTGTGCTGTGACATGTGAGCTATTGGGAGCATCTGTTAAATAGAAGGCTAGAGTTGAAGGTGCAAAATGCTTAAAGGCATAAGTTTTGGACCTAAGTTCCCTCTGGTATTAAAAAGGGCTTGAGGATCCTGGTGAGTTAATGAGGCTTAGCCTGTTTCCATGAGGTGGATTTTGTCTTTCATAAGTGTACACATGTATAGAGACGGGGAGTTGGCTGGGTGCTAGTTCTTGTATATAGCTTAATGTTAGAAGTAACTTGGAGGTAGAGGCTTGATCTTTAGATTGTAACTATTCAGCTCCTTTTATAAGATAATGCTAATAATATGTATTATCTAAACATTAATACTTCTTGAGACTCCAGAAAGCTCCCGAACAATGTGTAAGATAGCTTGAGATTTGTGGGTCCCTATGAAAGAAAATTTGTAGAAATTTACATGAACCAGTCAGAAATTCTTAGTGAGCTGAATATCCTTCTACTTAGAAAATTCTTTCTGTTTGCATGCATGTGATTACTGTAACGAGGACATTTGGCTTAGTTTTCCTATTTGAATTCTGTTGGATCCTGAGGGCCATTGCTTGCTTTTCTGGTTTATTGCTTACAGACCCTCAGTTATCCTCTAAAGTACCCCTAAATAGTGTCCCTATGATATTAGATTTTTTTATATTACTCTCCTTGTTCATTAAACAAGCCAGGCTTCAAGGTAGGCCCATATCAACAATAAAAATAATGAAATGATTACTTAGCTTTTGTTTTAATTATTGCAAGGTAATTTAGAATTGTTTTTGTTGTCTTAGATTTCATAATCATTCTTCACTGCTTTTATGGTTATTATGTGATGGATGTTAAATCATCAAATCACTCCCAGTAAAAATGGAAAACTTCAGGATCATAGGTGATAAAGTTAATGGAAATTGTATTTGACAACTTCATACCATGTTTCTACTTATTGCCCTGTGATATATTTCTTCTTTAATTTGTTTCGGGTCTACTTCCACTTCCTTTCTATCATACAAGAAAATACTCTTTTCCGTGTCCAGTACTCAAGAGTAAATGAGTTGACCAATATGTCACTACTTACCAGTAGACAAGCGTAGTTACCCATTTGGTGAGTCATTGCTCTTGGCCCCTCTCTGTGGTGTGCTGTTGTGTGTTGTGTTCATCTCTTCCAATGGTCTTTGACTCCCACTAAATTCTACCCTAATTGTCAAGATCAAGCTCAAAACACATCATTCTGGTTTTCTCCAGATCTTACTACTGACAGATTCTTCCCCCAGTAATCACTCACAATCCTTTGAAAACTAGGCATGTTCTATTCTATGTGCTTGAGGTTGATTTTATTACTAAGATAATTCTTAAAAGACAAATTTAAAATATTTTGCAACTACCAGGGCACCTACCTTATCCATATTCTACATTCAGGAATATCGAATTCATTAAATTAAAAAGTTTCTGGGCCAACCCATTGATTACTTTGCATTTACAGACCTTCAAATATTTGTATGTGTCTATTTTGTCAGGAGACTGAAGAAAGTCAGTGAGTGACGTGTGTTCCTACATTGAATCAAGGGGCTCTGGAGACCTTCAGTTCTGTTATAACTTCACAGCTGTATTGTTAGTCAACAAATCAATTACCTTTCTAACGCTTTAATTGATCATCTATTAAAAGAAAAGGATAGGACTTCTAAGTTTGTGTTGAGATGGAACCTATAATAATTGCAAGAATATTGTAATGGTAATCTCATTGGGAAGCATCTCAGCAAATGCAAAATGATAAAATACTAATAGCAGTTATTATTACTTTTATTATGAATCTATCGCCCATTATACATCTTTAGTGTCCAAGGAGAGTGAAGAATGAATTAGTTAAAACAAAAATGAAGACTCAGTTTTCCTGATAATGTGCTTATAAAAAATTTTTAAAAAGATTTAAACAGCAAAGAAATCCATGTTTCTGTCCATTTGTAAAAAGGACAATCTTGATGCCCATCAATATTTGCTATGAGTCTCCAGAAAGTAGCACTTAGGAAGGTTATTAAATAACTTTGTTTGACTGTTATCACCTTATTTCTATGTAGAATTTGCCTTAATTGTTGTCCCCCCCCTTTCTTTTTTTTAAAATTTTTCTTGAGACAAGGTCTCTCTACGTACCTTTTGCTGGCCTTGAACTCAAAGAGATCTGCCTCTGCCTCTCAAGTCCTGGGATTAAAGGCATGTGCACCAAACTCAGCTACCTTTATAATTTTGATAAACTATCTAGTAAACATGATTTAGTGAGGTATCTCAGATAAAAATTTACAGATTATATGTTAAAAAAGAGAATGAAAACAGCTTTAATATCAGATTTAGGGCATTTTATATATTTATTCTATTATAAATTGAATGTATAAAGAGGATAAAACTATTATTTTTCCCTTGGTAAATCTTGGAAATTTCTTTGTTCCAGATATTAGGATTTTTTTTTCCATTCACATTGAATATTTCTTCCTTTCAGTTGATTTATAGATCCAGATAGTGCAAGCCTCTACCTCATGCCAGGTACAAATTTAATGAAAATTTAATAAGAGACTATCTAAATATAGTAATTGAAATTAATAAAATAAAACATGGAAGTAAATTTCATGACATTGGATTAGGCAGTGATACTTAGATAGCCCAAAGAATTACAAATGATAAAAAGATAGGTTGCATGATATAAAAATTTAAGAAATTTGCCTGCAATTAAGAAAATAAAAGGACATTCTAAATAGCTGGAGAAAACTATTGTAAATATATATGATATAGAATTTATATTTAGGATTATATAAAGGATGCTAATAATACAGCATTAAAAGAAAGGTAACACACTTCAAACTAATAAAGAAATTGGATAGATGTGTCTCCAAAGACAAGGTACCAGTAACCAATAGATTAATGAAAAGATGCTCAAAATGATTAGCTGTAAGAGATACACCAATCAGAACAACATTGGCCAGAATGGCTAAATGAAAATATATGGAGACAATAAAAACTGTGGTAAAATGTGAGAAGTTCTACTGCAGATGAGATTCTAAAGTGATGCCGATGTTAAACATCATAGTAATTACAAAGTTTAAAAAAATCAATTAATTCACCTAGCAGTCATACACTTAGCCATATACCCATGAGAAATGAAAGCAAACATCCACAGCGTCAGCATTCTCCAATAGTCACAGCACTGTGATTAACAATTGGCAAAAAGAAGAGGCAGCTAGTCATGGTGGCACATGCATGCAATCCTAGCATTCGGGAGACTGAGGCAGGATGTTTGTGATTTTGACCCCAGTTTAGATTACATAGAAAAACTCTGTTTCCCCCCTTAAAAAAAGTCAAGTAAAACCAAATTTTCATCAGTTAATAAGTCAGTACATAATGTATTTACATGTATATACCATCATTTTTTCAGCGAAAAATTATGTAAAATTTCTGTGTGCTACAAAACCTTAAAAATCATTTGCTAAGTGAAATCAAGTAGTCACAAATGGCCTTCTATGAGCCATGGCTGGTGACACAGACCTGAAATTATACATGGTCAAGACTGAAGCAGAAGGATCATGAGTTCAAAGACAGACAGGGAAACTTAATGAGACCTTGCCTCAAAAATGAAAGTAGAAAGAAAGATGAAGATGCAGCTCAGTGGTACAGCACTTGCCTATCTTGAGTGAGGATTAGACTCAGTCTTTATTAATAAAAAAGCCACACATGGGCCTGGTGTGGTGGCGCACGCCTTTAATCCCAGCACTTGGGAGGCAGAAGCAGGTGGATCTCTGTGACTTTGAGGTCAGCCTTGTTTGTCTACATAGTGAGTTCCAGGACAGCTGGGGCTACAAGGAGACCCTGTGTCAAAAAGACAAAAGAAGAACAAGTCCAACAAATCCATAGAGATGGGAAGTTGTTAGCAATTGTCATGTACTGAGAGAAGTGGGTGGTGGGGGGTGATTAGGAAGTCCTTCTTTTGGCAGAGATGACAATCCTCTGAAATGGGATAATGTTGGTAGTTGAACAACATTTGAACAGTACTATACACTATTGAATTATATCCTACAAAACAGTAAATTTTGAGTTGTATGAAGCAAATCTCAATAAAGTTCTCATATGTACATATCTGTGTGTATATATGTATAAATAAAATAAATGTTCTCTGGACTATACAGCAAAAATCTGATTTCAGAGTGAGTTTCTCTAATAAGACTTGGAATTTAGTTAGACTATTGTTGACCTCAATAAATATACTCCCTGAAATGATCACTATGGAGCATGGAATTTGCATGTCAGATTTTCACTTTTTTGTTTTCCTGCAAAGCATACTAAAACCAAGTTACCACCTTCACACAGGTACATGTTGTCTAGTTCCTCAACCTCTGAAAGCCATTAAAGTCTTGTCATTCAAAGCCCTGATTTTAACTTCCAAGCCTCCAAAATTAATTACTTATTCATTTATTTAACAGCATGTAACAGAAACTGGCAGTTATGGCTTAAGTATAGCATGAGGTAATGATGATGCCTGAGGTCTAATGTAGACTTTCTTAACTTGCTGTATGCCTCCACCTTGAATTCTCTGAATATAAGATTGGGCTCCTACATTTGCTGAAAAAATGAAATTGTGTTTTACCTCAAGGTGTCTAGCTTTCTGCCCTAGAGTTTCTCTAATACAAAGAGTCAATAACTCCTAATATGATAGACAAAGGGGAAATGAAGAGTTGTTGAAGAGATATACTCCTTTTCTATATTTTGTTGGACAACTTTTAAGCTCCTTTTATAGTCTACTACCCAGTTGTCCCATAGTTACCCATGGCAGTAGCCAGTTTAATTAATAACCCAACCTTGAATTAACTTTTTTTTTGGTGCTTCTTAGCCATTTTCTATCTTCCACTCTCCTGTTTTCCGGTGTCTTTTGCAAATCTGTTACTTGCTTGGAAACCTTTGTCTCAGCCTTTTATTAGGAGAGGCCATGGCTTTTAGAACTTCTAGGGAAATAGATAGTTGCTACTCTGTGCCTCAGTTGCTTCATTTATTTACAGTACTAATTGCTTCTTGTGTAGAAAGGAGCTGACAAAAATAGATCTGGCACAGTTTTCCTTAGAACGCTCTGCTTGTGGGTAGCATCTGAGATCTTGACTGAAATTGACACAAAAATTCCCCCAGTACATGACTATTCCCACAGCATGGTGTACATAAAATATTTGCTACATGGTAAAAAGAGGATACATTTGTGATTAATTCTTACCCACCTTCCCCCTTTAAAACAACAACAACAGCAGGAAGAACACAATAACAGCAGCAGATCATAGGCTCTGCTTTCCTAATAAATCTCCAGACAGAAATCTTTCATACATGTTGCATTTTTGATCTTAGGGGAGAGTGCACTGTGTTTGCCCATCTCGTGGAATTCAGAGGTTATACGAATGTATATCTATGGATCGTTGCCCTTTACTGTCTCCCTGTTGACACTCATTATGCAACTATATATCATTATTGCACTATAATTCATATTAGCGGTGAGTACAACTTAGCATTTGAATTGTAAATAAAAATCTTGAAATTTGAGTCTTGACTCAATGAATACAGGTATGGTATTAGATGCTCCTGATACATTTGCTGTGAGACATGAGGCAGTGATGTAGAAAACTTCAGCTCAAAGTTTCTAATGTTCTAAGTGTGTAATAAATGTTAAGGTTTACTAAACTGCACTGTACCATTTCAATGTGGAATATCAGATGGTGGTAGTTTCTCCCAGTTAAACATATTGACTAATTTAAATGTCATATCAGACTTTCAAAAGATAAAAGGTGGGCCAAGCGTGGTGGTGCAGGCCTTTAATCCCAGCACTTGGGAGGGAGAGGCAGATTGATCTCTATGAGTTCAAGGCCAGCCTGGTCTACATAGTAAGTTCCAGGACAGCTAGGGCTACAAGGAGACCCTGTCTCAAAAAGACAAAAAAATAAAAAATAAAATAAAAAAAAAAGAAGGTGATGGTTTCCTAGAAGAACCAACATTGAGATTTGGCTTAGTGATAGTCAATGCAGTTTCTTTAATGCCCTGAGCCTCTCCTGTTTATGCCATAGCCAGTAAGAAATGTAGAATGCTAGCTAACAATTTTCTATTTAGAACAACACAGGTCCCCTTACCAAACCCTTCATGTAAGGTCACTGACCTGAACTTATTCTTTACTATTTTAATTCTAAGGTCACTGTTCCATGTCTGGCATAAATTCACCCTTGCATTATCTTGTCCATGCTTGACCTGTTCATCTTGAACCGGCTCACATTCTCTGGAGGGCTTGTCATGGCTCAAATACTCCGTAGTCTCCTTTCAAGAGGTTCATTACCCTTGTTGTATTTTGATGATGGGTTTAAATATGAAGATATCAATTCTCTCCTGTGGTTTTGTCTCTATAAACTTGATGAAGTGACTTACATTTCCTGAGTCTCTTTTTGTAATCTGTACTATCAAGATAATTACTTATTTATTTGGGATTATTTGGAGTCCTAGTGTGGACATGAGGGCAAATAACATGCTGGTGAGAATACTATATAGAAACCAAAACACCAAACTGCTCTGTGGTTGCTTCCTTTTCAGTTCTTATCCCATTGCTATATGGATTTACATTGCCATTATGTTTGTATTTGTTTAGTTTTTACTTTTATTCTTTATTTCTTTGGTCATTTGAGACAAGGTGTAATGCAGCTCAGGTTGACTATGAACTTGCTGTGTCACCAAGGATGACTTTGAACTCCTATTTTCCTGCTTTTGCTTCTCATGTGCTGAGATTACACACATGCAGCACTATGAGTAGATTTATTTTCATGTTTTTTTTTCTGAATAAATAATGATATCTGCCAGTTGGTGGTGTTGTTCCTCTGGAGTGATGAACCTAATGCTATTTAGCAAACAATAGTTATACTTGAGGCTCAGTAGGAATCTTAACACATTTATTGATGAATACCTTTGAGTCTGGAAGAGTAGCTAATAGAGGTTTGGGGAAGAGAAGAAAACTGGGTTGAGAGTAGCAGCTTTACATATGAAGAAGGAACTAATGAGGGAGCATATTTTCAGGGTTTTCAAGAAGGGGTCAAATCTTTTACACTACTAGTTAATAGTTCTTAATTACAATTCACTTTAGAAATAAGTGCCTGATTTCTCTGCCATTTTGTTTCATTAACAATGCTCAGCTGCAGTGATATTTAAGGGAATCAAATTTTGTTCCTTGTTGTAAAATATTTATCATGGGTTAGCATATTAAAGTCTTTACATTTTCCAAACCAAAACTTAAAAAGCCATGTAATTATCTATAAAAAGGAAAGTATTATAAAGGAATAGTAATGTAGGCTTTTATTGAATAATAATTATTTTAGCCAGTGTTTTATTTGACAAACACTTTAGTTATTTTATTACTATTTTTAAACAATGTTACAGGCTTAAAATTATGACTTTAATCTTTGTAACACTCAGTTTCTGTAATCATTCTTCACTTGTTGCAAATGAAGAAATCTATGATAAAGAATGAGGTTTAAATTATACAAAGCAAAACAAACATGAATGATCGAACTCTAAAAAAAATAGCCAGTATGGCTCTAGAGCATGCAATTTTAATCACTGTTCTAGGACAATTTGTACTTTGTGTGCAGTTACATCTTTGCAAAAGCATGCATTCATGCTCATGAAGATTTGCCTTTCATTATCCTGGGGGCAGTGGGATGTTGCATTAGCAAAAGACAGAGACTGATCTTTGGATTTGCAAATTTCTGTGACTTATTTTGCAGTCCTTTGTTTTTAATTTTCATAACTATGTTCATAATGAGTTTTTCATTGGAGACTTCAAAGTAAGTAGCTACAAAGTTTTTAGAGTGGTGCATGACAAGGTCCTCAACAGCCAGCCCTCAGATATCATGGTCAGCCTCTTGCGCAGTCACATTATAGCTGACTTAATATTTGCCATTCTTCTTCACTTTGCATATCATCCAACACTAAAAGCAGAAGCTATGAGAGGATGAAAAGCCTACACGCCTCACTTTACTTACCCAACTAAATTATCACACCTTGACCTTCTGACCAAATCAGATTCATCTTCTCTCTCACCCTGTACTTGCAACCCATTTTAATACTGCAGCACAGACTTAATGGATTGGGAGTCTGCAAGTAAGTAATGAGAATCTGGAGAAGAGTGGCCAGCATGATTAAGATGCTATTTGTAGTGCAATTCCATTATAATTAACATTATGTAAGTGGAGAAGTGTGATGTTTGCACCTCTTCCTGGCAGATGTTTTTAAGTCAGTGACAGGAGATTAAACAGTAAATGAAGACCTATTTATTGAAAATTGTTTTTACGTCCTGTACTGCTGAATCCATTTGTTTGATTCACAAACCACAGTTAATTCAGCAAGGACAATAAGCAAGATGCTTAACAAGTACTCTAAATTTGTTTGTGGCTATTTGAAGTACCATAGTTACACTTTTAATATTAGAAATAAAATTTGTAAAAAGATACTCACATACAGGAGAGTATTTAAATAGTAAAATTAAATTTTCACTGCAGAATTACTAATAGAAATTAAAACTGAGTATATAAAATATTTGGCTTCTAAAAGGTAGGCTTCTAAAAGGCTTCAAAAATATTTGACTTCTTAGTGATTAATTTTCAAAACAATCTGGCCAGTTTATATATGATTAATATGTATAAATTTTTATTATGCTTGTGTAGCCAAGAATAGTCATTTTATGACCCGTTGGGCAACTTGGCTCTCCAAATCTTTTGGTGTTTCTGCCAGTCTAAGAATAATTCTATTTTTTTAGTTTAGATGGGAGAAAAAATGTCAATAGTAAAATTTCATGAAGCATTAAAATTATATAATATTCAAACTCCAAGCCCATAAATAACGTTGTGCCGGAACATGTCCTGACTCATTTGTTCTGTTGGTCCCTGATTTTTTAACATAGTGGTACAGCTTGAGAGACTGCATATTCTGCAAGGCTGTCGTCCTTCATTGAAATGAGGTTGACCTCTGTCTGCCACAGTAAATAAAGTATACAGTAGTTGTAAGACCTGTCATATATAATTATTTCTAATCTTTCAAATGACTACAGATTAAATCTAGTTATCTCATTTTTCAGATCAGCAGAATAAGGTTCATATTATTAAGTAATCTGCATTAGAGAAGGGTTTCAGAAGCAATCGTTAACTAATATGATGTGTGTGTGTGTATGTGTGTATGTGTTTAAACACAGCAGAATCAGTTTCTTGAAAGTAGAATCATATCTGTTACTACTAAGTTAATCGTTGGTGAATTGGACTGAGCTGACTGGTAGTGATTATTCCAGCATATGGAATTTGGATGCAAATGGACTTACATCAGCCATGTATAAGTAGTTAGTGCTTCATTTTGAACATGAATCTCAGAATCATTTATCTTTACTGATCAAGAACCTGTTTGCCTCTCCTTTATTAAATATGATTACAAGTCAATGCATATTTTACCTTGAGGACTTTTTAAAATTTTTGCTTCAACCTCCTGTATTGTAGAAATATAAGCCATGAATATTCACAATAAGAACATTGAACATGGTTTATAGAAGATGGTTGAGAAAGATGGATTCTTCTCTCTCTCTGTGTGTGTCTCTGTCTCTGTCTCTGTGTGTGTCTCTGTCTCTGTGTGTGTCTCTGTCTCTGTGTGTGTCTCTGTCTCTCTCTCTCTCTCTCTCTCTCTCTCTCTCTCTCTCTCTCTCTGTCTCTCTCAATGCTGAGCACAGAACCCACCCCAAGACTCCATGCATGGTACGATGTTAGGCAAGTGTTCTACTTCAGTCCAGCTCAATCGTTTATTTCTGCAACAGCCCTTCTGATCTCTAGGAACACAGCGCTTCATCAGGATGTGTTGATAGTAAGCTTGTGGTGTTGCAAAAAATGGCTCAAGAGACGGTCAAATTAACACAGCGTTTATTGTTAATCGGGAGTATTGCATCTGTTTCCCTCATTGCTTTCTGACATTTAGTATTAAAAAGTTGAAGGAAGTGTGGCTTAGCAGGCAAGAGCTCTTGTTGTGCAAGTGTGTGGGTCTGAATTCAAACCCTTAGAACCTATGTAAAAAAGTTGGGTGTGGTCAGCCTGTGAAGGAAAACAAAGACAGGAGGAATGCCATGGCTTACTGTCCTCCAGCCTAGCTCCAGTGCAGTGTGAGATCCTGATTCAGGCAGAGAATGAAGAATAGCACACCAGGGCATCCAGTGTACTCCTGTGGCCTCCATATGCTCAAACCAGCACCTACAATCACAGCCACATTTGACATACACTCCCCCATGCACACAAACACACACAAAGTGACTCAACAATAGCTAAATTCCATTTAGTGTGTAAAAGGTTTAAGACTTCTGGATGGACGTTTCCTAGGACAGAGCCCAGACTGCAGTGTTGAGTATCAGGATAAAAGCTTAATGTTTACACAGTTATATGAATATTTTAAGTTATTTCATCTGTTAGAACAAGGCTTATGTAATTCATAGACCCAATTAATGCCTTGATGGCAGAGGTTGTGTCTTTAATTTGACACAAAAACTGAGAAATAATAAATGATTATTTTAATTAATATTTACTTCAAGTTATGTGCCAGAGATTTTGATAATTTTACAATTAATGCTTCATTTAACTGTCTTTTAAAAACCTGTAGAATAATTACTATTAGGGTATTCTTTTTATACTGGTTTTTAGTCTATGTAAAGCAACAAGGTATTTGAGCGATGGCTCAGTAGTTAAGAACACTTACTTCTGTGGCAGAGAACCCAAGTTCAGTTCCCAGCACCCACATCTGGTCTCATAACTGCCTGTACCACCAGTTCCATAGGATTTGATGCCTTTTCATGCCTCCCAAAGGCAAGTGTACACAAATGGCACACACATTTATACTCAGGTAAACCCTAATACACATAAAATAAATGAACGTTTTAAAAATCAACATGTAATATGGTTTAAATTTGTACTCAAGTATGTATCCTAATAGCTTGAGATTTCTTTCTATGTTGTTTTGTGTAGCACACTCCAAATGTTTATTGTGTAAGTGCATATGTGCATAACAAGACCAGATTGTCAGTTGTTATCAAAAAACAAAATAAACCAGCTTTGTTATGGGATATGAATCTTGTCTCAAACTAAAGTTTCTCTTAATTTTATTTCTTTAGATTCATTTTTAAATCCTTTTCAGAGATCTAGACTCTTACATATTTGCTGTGATCAAGAGACACCAATGGACAATCCCAGCCAAGACTTGGTCTATACAGCAGTGTGACTGGCAGCCTGTATGTGGTAGATCTGCTTCAAATTAGATGGATATTGTAGGATCGCTATCTGCCAATGGCCTTTGTTGAGATAAAACTAAATATGAATGCTACCCAAAGTGTTGTATTGTGTATAGTTTGATGGGCTCTCATACATGTCTTATCTAATTTCTATGCTAGTGCTAAGGATCAAGGAAGTAGGCATTTAACAGCTGGAATAGGAGGTTAGAAAGTTGTCCAGGTAACACAACAGGAAGCGCCCAGGTGTGGTTCTCAGCACTCACATGACTAACAACTGTCTGTAACTAAGTTCCAGGGGATTGGATGCCCAGCTCTGGCCTCAATGGACTTTATATAACACAGGTACACTTATTTACATGTAGGCAAAATGTGCATACACTTAAAAATAAATATAAATAAATAACTACAAAGTTTACCATTGAGAACCATGCAATGAAGTAACAAATAAATAAATAATAGGTAAACAAACATACACACAAAAATCTCATAATATTTTAAACAAATTTATGACTTTGTGTTAGCCCATATTTTTAGTTACCCTTAGCTGAATGTGGTCTCTGGACTATGTCTTGGATACAACTAAATGGGAATGACTCAGTTTTCCAATGCCCAGGGAAGATCATATCATGGAAATATGTGATTTCCTCCCTTATAGAGAATAAATTGATCAGCTGAACAATCAATACACAACACTCAGAGCCATTCACTAGGAAATGCAATACAGATATAGATAGATAGAGATTAGATAGACATATAAATGATATAGGTATAGATGATATAATATATAATAGATATATGAATGACGCACTTGTTCAGTCCAGTCAGATAGAAATATTCTATGAGCCCAAGATGTGATTTGAGCTTTTCTAATAGTCACAGCAAAATGGGGAAAGAGGAAGAAATTCATTATAATATTTCTTGGTATGTCCAAAATATTCTAGCATTTCAACTATACTAATATTGACATTATAAATGATATATTTTACACTCATTTTAGCACTAAGTCTTCAGTTTTTCACTTGCCACATTTCAGGGACTCCATGATCACTTCTGGCTGGTAGATTGATGATCCTCAGCACATCTCTATGTGGCGAAAGGGAGTAATCCAGGTCTGTGCTCTGCTGTGGATGCTCTAAAGAGAAAGTCGGGGGGGTGTACTCCTAATGCATCCACCTGCTCTAACCCCACTACCATGCCAAGGAGATATCCCCTTTATGTCTAAATGGTATGTCTGTTTTACATTTTTAACTCAGTCGACTGTTCATTACACTGTTTGATATTCAGTCATCTGATAAAGAGTTTTTGTATTCTTGTGTCCTCTGAGCAAGTAGTGGATCTCTGCAAGGGAAGACCTAAACACAGCTCCATTGATTTGGAAAAAAAAATAGAAGACTACTGAGGGAAAAAATTTAATTTAGCAAATGCACCTCAGTAGCATCCAAGGCTCATAAAGAGATGATTGTATATTTTGGATTAAATTCAAACAAATGTGCCGCTCTTCACATTTTTTTCTTTGTCATTCAGCTAAAATGAGTGGTTGATAATAGTTAAAATATAATCTAATTATAGGAGAGTAGAAAACAAGGAAACATGTAAAGCATTCTGTGAATCGATATAACTGGCTAATTCATAATTTAAAATGATATTGGGACATGCTTGATTGATACATGATTATGGCCAATCAATTACGTCCTGATAAAATTATGGTAATTACGATTCAAAGTTTGGATCACAGAAAGATTTTGAAATTTTACCAAGTCTTTTAGGTATTTATTAAAACAATGTAAAACTGTTCATTTTTTACTTAAGATGCATAAATAATATTCATATAAATTGACAGGTAAACAAACAACATTTGAATTTCATGTTTAAATACAGATATTTAGTGGAAACTTGAACTTCTTTTTAAATCTTCATGGGAAACATTCATGGCGAATGTTGTATTACTTAAAGTGATTTGATCATGGTATCAGTTAATAATTACTATTAAGGGGCAGCTGGTAAGATTTATCAGTGCTGACCATAAATGCTAGTCCAATACAGGTTTTGTGTCTTAACATGCATTATCTCATTAATTTTAATATAATCCTGTTAGGGTATCTAGTATAACATGTTGTAGGTTTCCTGTGAGTTGGTAGTTGTGGAATCCATCACCTGAAACATGTGAATGTCTGTTTTGCAATAAAAAACTTCTGATCTGAGCCAAGGAGATATCTCAGTGGGTAAGAGACTTACTATGAAAACAGGACCTGAGTTCAGATCTCTGGCCCCACAGGAAAATGGAACTGGATGAGTTGAAAAACGCAGAGCTGTAGTTTAACTGAGAGACCTTCTCTGAAGGGAATAAGGCGTAGAGTGGTGGCCCTCAACATCTTTCTCTGGCCTCTTTACATGCAGGAGTGAACAAAGCAGCACATAAAAGCACACGTCACACACACACGCAAAACTTCAAAATCAAAAAAAAAAGCATTAGATTTTTTGAAAATACTAGAAGAATAGTTTTTATTTGCATTTTCTTCTATTAAAATTAGAATTGAACCCTTTCCTTAGTCGGTCTTAATACCTTCCAATCAAATGCAGGCTTGACTATGGGCTTACTCACCCCTAGATGAGATAACATAAAGTCATAATAAAAGCTGACTTGAAAGAAGACATGAACTCCATACTAGCATACTAGAAAGTTTTTGACCCTGGCAGACTGATTCTGCTTTTTATGAAATGCCCTCATCTCCTTTATGAGGTGTTCTGAAAACTTTTTATAGAATCTTTTCTACATGCTAAAAGGTGGCTAATGGGGTACCGGCTAGGAGCATTCAAATTAGTCAAGCATGGCCTGCTCTGGTTGCCAGGATATTTTTAACTAAGCCGGCAGGGGTAGGAGGGTGTCTCAGTAACTGTCTTGAGGCATGACAGTTATTAAACACATACTCACAGAAGCTTTATTGGGATGCTAAGAGCTCACGGGTTTTTACTTTATATATCAGATTCTTAACTTGACTGACAAGAACACTTTATAATTCCTCCTGTGTAGTCTATATACCCACTTAAGTAGTTGATTAAAAAGTGTTTGCATTCTTTTTTTGTGGTGTTGTGATATGTTCTGTAGTGTTTCTCATGGTTATAGATGCTGATCATATAGATTATATTTATCTTATAGGCATATATAATTTGTTAACTAGTACTTAAATTTATCAAAATGCCACTCTTAGGGATAGTCTTCATAAGGCATAACAGGTAGAATGGCTTGAGAAACACAGTCTCTGAAGCTTTTATCAGTACAAGTTTAGTGTTCTTCTATCCCCAATAAGTCTTTTAACAAGACTGACTGGTGATAGAACAATTTTTACTAATCATAGTTTTAGGAGTTTGAGGTTCATTTAAGTAAACATTTTCATTTTGTAGAGGAAAAAGCTTATTATAGATGAGACTTTTCCAAGGTAGTTAATGGATGAGTCAGAGCTCTTTAATTTGGGCCCAGTGAGTCCTTGCATCTCAGAATTATCCATGCCCTATTAAAAAAAGTGGAATACAAATACAAATGCATAGAAAATGGTACATGAAAAGCTTACACAGAAAACCTACCTTATTAAATTAGTATTAGTAGTGTGTCTGCACCATTCTAGTTCTGAATAGAATCCCATGTTCTGTTAGGTGTGCAAATGATTTGCCTTGGATTCCAGCTGATATTTTTCAGGTAGATTTCATAATATCAATCACTCTTTATAACAAGAGAAACAATAATATATATATACATATATTTGTATTTGTTTAATTTTTAATAACTACATGATTAGAAGAAACATTTCATTACAGCTTTAATAAATGCAGTAACACACTCCAGAGCAGGAATACATCTCTTTCACAAGTGGCTGTAAGTTTCTAGGTTCATAATACAGTTATACAATATTGAACTCATCTTAGAATATATTGTCCCTTGCAGAAAGACTCATTGTTCTTGCTACTAACACTGAGATGCTGGCGCTTGCATCTCTAATCTGTATGTATCTATTACTAGTCATAATTGGTTGCACTCGGATCCTTGGCGCCTGTGTATGTTTATAAAGTCATCGGGCAAATTTCAATGGTAATGTTTATCACCTCTAATAATTAACATGACATAAATTTCCATGCTTCCTCCTCAAATATGATACATTTTTTAAAATTTATTGATTTGTGTGTGTGTGTGTATCACAAACAACATCCCAAACCATCTTATTTAACTATACACCCAGTTCCCAGATGGCACCCTCTCATAGTCTCCCTCCCCCCACTAGAACCCTTATACTCTGATATCCCTGCTACTGTCTGCTGTGTTGTAGGCACCCCAGCCAATCCCCACTGCTTGTCCATCTGGTGAATCTAGTCAGCCTATCTAGAGGTCTTTGTTTTAGGAGGTTCAGCTGTTCTTCATCTAGCAGTAGTCAGTTGTCAATATTCCTTTAGATAAGATTGGGGTCTGCTGTTCATTTTCCCAGTTCTATGCTGGGTTACTATCTGGGAGTCCCTTTGGCCACCCTGGCCAACAACTCAAAAGAAATATCTCCTATCTGGCATTGTTGCTTGTTACGTAGCCTTTAGCTATGCATATGGACTCTTAAGAA
>NW_008356458.1:433007-465891 GCF_000622305.1 Nannospalax galili
CCCCTTTAATCTTTGGTTATAATTTCCTTTTGGGTGTTTAAGGCCATACAGTTGGCCCAGGTAAACCAATTTATTTGACTCTTAAGGTTGTTTGAGGATCTGTTCCTCAGGGGTCACATGGCTTGGGAGGAGCCCCTGACTCCTTTTTTTTACCACTTCCACCTATGTGAAGATAAATCAAAGGTCCTGCTTGACAAAGGTTGGCTTCGCTTTGAAGCATGGAGGAAATGATTCCTCTGTGTTGACCCTCCTCTTTGTAGACTGGACACTGGTTCAAGTCCATCTGGTGGGGCCTACTCGGCCTCCTTGATCAAGAGGACAGGTGACCCACCACAATTACAGGACATTTTGAGAGATGCTCATAGTCCCCTGGAACTAGTAGACCTAGGAGGGAAAGGAGAAAAAACTGTCCTTTATGTCCCTCTGACCAAATTATTATAGGCCTCAAAGTATGTCTTAAACATCCAAGAAGGTTATTTCCACCAGTCTGGTACTTTTAATTACTGAAGTATAATACCTAAAGTTTGGGGAAGAAGATTAGTTGTCTTCAGCATAAGACAGATGCTTTGTTTTTTGCTTGTGTCCTAAAAATATTTTACCTAAATCTTTATCATCTACTACAAAAGAAGCACCGTTTCCTAAGTGTGCCTAGTAAAAGAAGTGTGGACCTTGTTTTGGTTTTCCCTTCTTTTCTCTTCCTATCAGAATCATGAGTTTGTGGTTTTGTTATATCTCCATCACAGATTATTCACATTTATCCTGCACTGAGACCCAGGTAGCTGACTTTTTTTGTTTGATAGTTTGGCAAAATCTGTTTATGTGATTTGCAAGTATTTCCTGAGTTTAGTTTTCTTTTCTTTTCTTTTTTTTTTTTAAAGGCGACAGTTGTTCAAGGAAACACATTGAGTTCCCATTTATCCAGGCGACAGTTTCAAGGAAACACATTGAGTTCCCATTTATCCCTTGGCCTATCCATGATAGAGATAAGATCTGCTGTCTCTAAGCTCAGTTTACACTAATAAATGAATAAGGTGGCAGCAAGGACCTTTACGTCTATGCAGTGCAGAAATGAACACAATTTACTTTCGCTAGCTGTACTTAGGTTTTGGACAGTTTGAGGTGAATGGTTACTCATAAGGGTTTTGAGAAGTCTGATATTTACTAATGCCAACATTATCAATTTGTATACATATCAAGTTTTGAAGGAATTTGCATAACACCCTAACCTGAAAACTTTTTAAATTAAGCAACTTATTACAGCATACATAAACTTGGATGTCATCACTAACACAAAACACCAAATGTCTGTTCAGGAAGGGAAGAGTTCAATCTGTTTTCCAGATGCTCAATAAATATTTAAAATAATTCTGACCAAAGTTTAAAGAAATAAACACATTTTATGTCTTTATTTTCTACTTCCCCCATTAATTTCTGTAAATGCTTTCATATGTTTTAAATGTTTCTGTCTACTTTAAATTATATTTCTCTGTGATGCAAATTGCACAGTGTATTACCTTGTCAGTAAGAAGAGTTTTGCTGTGCTATAGGAAAAACAGATGGCATATTTTGATTAGTGGTTACCATACCAACTGGAGAACTGGCTTTTATTAAAATGTTCCCTCTAGATTGTAAATATGTATCTGTTAAATATCTAAGCAGTATCTAGTCCTTTGTATGTAGCTGGGCTGATTTAGTTTCTATCATTTATTTGATGCTGATTTCACTTATGTAATATTTTCATCAACTCTTCACCCAACTCTCCGTGACCACTAAGCACCAGGCAATTAATTGATAATTAATTAATATACATAAGGGGCTAGAACACAAATGTGAGATACCCTTCTCTATCAAGGAAAAACTGAAGGAAGAGGTTCATTAAAGCTGTCTAACATTTAGCTCAGAAAGAAAGAAAGAGACAAGAGATAGAGTGATGAGCCACCTTGATTCAGTAGCAGGATACAATGGGGGTTGAGGGAGTTGAGTTTGGGGATATGTGGGTTTCTCAGTACTAAAAAGGCACTAAGCTTTGAATGTTAGAAAAAATTAATGTGCAGCAACAACACAAACATCTCAAAGTTATGAGATGGTGTTGTTGGCAACAAGTGTTAGGTTTCCATGCTCTGGATCACTGCCAATGTTCTGGGATATAGCAGAAAGTATTTTGAAGAATCGGTTCTGTTCTGATGCACGACCACAATGTATCCTCATGCCAGGCATTTTCTTCTTCATCTATTTTTTTAATCATGATTTGGAATAATAGCACTAGATGCATAGTATCTGCTTACATCACCATTATAATGGGATTGCGTATCTAGAGTTGAAAATTCTTGTTAGGTATAGCTGTCTTTCTTCTCCACATACATATTCAACTTTTAAACTATTTAGAGTTTTGTGTTTATGTTCTCAAGAAACAGTGAACATTTTATAAAGATCATCACAGGGCAATATATTCTTTGGTGGCTGAGAAATCAACTTAAATAGTTTCCTTAAATGCATTATAAATTATGCTTTAATACCTGTGAGGCATAGAAAAATATATCCCTTAGGCCCCAGGATAGAACCTGCTGTTGTCATTTTTCTAAATGGTCATGCTGTCATATAGCCTTCTAAATACTTGCTCATAACCATAGACCTGGGATACTCTCAAACTTGGACAGAGGATATTATGTATGCAGTGGGCTACAGACAGATGTGTAACTGGTCAAAGTTCTGAGAATAAGAATCTGAGTGCAGGGCGTCTATATTTAACTACCACCAATGCTCAGGGAACATCTCAGAAGAGGTGGCTGAATATTGTAAATGCTGGGGGAGGGAAAGGGATGCTGTGAAATTCTGTTTCTGGACATAATGAGGTTATTGCAGCTGCTCTGGTTGCCTGCACAAGGACTGCATAAGATCAAGTCAGCCAAGATTCCAGCAAAGATGGAGTAAATGATGCCTAGCCCCTACCACTACTGGTGAGCTATTGACATTTGATAGTTGTTGAGGTAGGAAGAACCACTCTTTCCTGATGTGGCCATTGGTAGGATTTCCGTGGTCCAGTGGGTTTCCCCATATCTATGCACATATGGCAGTGCAAACCACTTAGTGGGTCATTTAAAAAATATATAAAATTGAATGAGTTTTTAACTCTCAAAAGAGATCTCCATTTCATTCTAAAATGTACAGTTTCTTACAGAAAGACTCATTGTTTCTGCTACTAACACTGAAATGTTGGCGTGTGCATGTCTAATCTGTATGTATCTGATTATTACTAGTCATAATAGTTTGCACTCAGCTCCTTGGTGCCTCTGTATGTCTGTAAAGTCATTGGGTAGATTTCAATGTTAATGTTCATCACCTCTAATAATTAACATGATGTAAACTTTTATGCTTCCTCCTCAAATATAATACATTTTTTAAATTTGTTGATTTTTTTCTGTGTGTATATCACACAGAACTGAGTTCAATATTGTATAACTGTATTGATTCAACAGTGAACCTAGAAATTTTATAGCCACTTTTGAAGGAGCTTGTCTTTGCTCTGGAAACTGTTATTAGGCATGTTAAAGCTGTAATGATATGCTTCTTCTAAAAAAGATAATATTAAAAACATTATAAAATTGGGAGGGGAACATATCGAGTGGGATATGAAGGAGTTACAAAGGGATAATGATGGTAGATATGATCATTTCATTATATTCATATATGTAATTCTCAAGAATAAAGAAACATTAAGCAAAAAAAGTGAGATGTTACAAATTGTCATTGTTTTCATTTATTTACTTTAATTGCCCTCACTAATAACTATTGCATATCAGGAATGTGTCATCCCCGTATATTCAGAGTGAAATGAAACCACAAATCACGCCCCATGCACAGTGCTCTGAAAAGACACATGTACTCTTCTGGAGTTGTGTATGAGAATATGAAGTCTTAATAGGGGGAGGTTTCTTTCAGAAACTGAGCTATAAATTGCCAGCCACAGAGGGTTAACAAAGAACCTGCCACATGACATGAAAGTTCTGACATGGATATAAGCTCAGTTCATAAATGAAAACTTCCGTGTGGCTGAATGGAAGAGAGCAGAATAGAGGATGGTGGAAGATTAAGTGGTGGGAATGTCTGGCAGATGCTAAATGGTGTGGGAATTTTGCCTTAGTGCCGTTCCGTTTACTATGAATAAATACTTGTGGATGAATAATTTGTGACTTTCTCTTTTTATTCTGTTCTATTTTATTTCATGTTTTCAGACAGCATCTCACCGGGTAGCCCAAGCTGGTCTAAAAGGTCATAGTCTTCCTGCATCTACCTCCTGAACACCAAGATTACAGGCATGCACCAACAGCCCTGACTGGGACTGGAATCATTTATAAGTATAGGAAAATTGTTTTTTCCCAGTTTTGAAGGCTGGAAGGTTCAAAATTTGGCACTTGTACCTGCTTGTCTTCTAGGGAAGGCTTTGTGCTGTTGTATCACAGAGGAGAAGCAGAGTGGAAAGTTGTTGGGTGCAGAGAGAGCACAGCCTGATCTGGTATTAATGAATCCAGTCCCCAGAGAACAAGAGCTCACTCTTCTAAGAACATTTTCACCTCTTAAAGGATCTAGCATTTCTTAATAAGGTAACATTGAAGACCAAGTTTCATACTGAAATTTTGTGTATTTGCTTCTTTTTAATTATATGATGTTTTTTGAGACATGATCTCACTCTGAAGCCCAACCTGTCATGGAACGCACTCAAATTCAGAGTAAGTCCCCTGCAGCAAACTCCCAAGTGCTGAGATTTCAGACATGATCCATCATACCCAACTTCAACCTGAGTTTTGATGGAGACAAGATGTATTTAAAATGATTGATCTTATATCAATTAGTATGTGAATGATTTTAGATAAAGCATGTATGTGGGAGACTGGAGCTTGTTGGTGGAGTATTTGCTTGGCATCCATACAACCCAGGAGTTGAGTGTCAGCACCCTCATCATAAAATATGTGATCCATAGTTTTATTCGCAAATAAAATTTTATTAGATTTTTGTTTTTTATGTGTTTGAAAACTATATACTTTTAAAAATGAGAAACTTAGCTATCTTAAATTTATCAAAATTGCTTAGAGTATATGCATGCATTGCACCTGAGAGTTTTCCTTCAGCTCTTCCTTTCTTTGGTATCATGCTCTGGTGTTTTTAAAATTAAATGTGTATTTTTGATTCTCTCAAATTCTGGCATACCAGAATGTATATTTCAGGGCCTAATTTAGCCCAATACAAATTTCTCTATAGGTTGTCATTTTAACTTTTATATGATGGGACTGGAAAAGTAACAAAGTAATTAAGAGCACTTGCTGCTCTTGCAAAGGTCCTGGGTTCAATTTATCAAAGCCACATGGCATCTCACAGCCTTCTTTCCACTTCCACTGGGTCCAGTGCTGCAGGCACTGCACATACTTGGTCCACAAACATGCATGCAGGCAAACACTTATACAAATAAAATAAAAATAAATAAGTAGTTTCAATGATCTGTTGTCTCACTTTTATTTGAAAAGTTCTATGTCATCATCATTCCACTAAATTTATTTCTATTTTGTTGCATCCTCTGTCTTTATTGCTTCCGTCAAATACTAGAGAATCATCGTGTTGTTGCTTTTTAATCAATATGCATTGGTGATTCTATGTGAATAATGTGATTTGGATTTGGTTACCCAGTAGCAGATAATCCTGTGGTTTAATTTGCGAGGAAATCCTTGGACTTAAAAATTATGATTGACCATTTAAGAATGATTAATTAGTCAGTATAACATTAAGTCCTAAGTAGGTCAATGGCTACCTGTGCTATACACAGATACATACACAGATATACATACCCATATCCTACCCATCTATTAGCAATAATGACGAAATGATAGAAAATGGTGTTTTATGATGCTACACCTTTGGAGAGATGTGACAGGTTTAAGAGTCAAATTTTCATGGAATGGATCTTGAGTTCACTAACAGTGGAATATTGTACAGTTAAGCTTTCCTGAGTTTAGTTGCTATAGTCAATGGAGTGGATCATATCTTTCTTAGCTGTCTTCTTCATTAAGATATTTTTATTCATACTTCAAAGAAGTGGATCTGGAGATTCATAAGCCTTCTCTTAATAAGTTAGCTAAACAGAGGGAACATTAAATTTGAATAAACAGGATAGATCTGCTTTTCTTGTCAGCTATGGTCTACTTTTGCTGAATTTGATGGTAAGAGTGGGTGGGACTGTGCCTAGAGGGTCAGCCTACCACTGGACACATTTTGTCCTGACTCTCACGGAGACTTACTTTGAAAGACTCTCTCATAACCTTATCAGCTCAAGGTCATCTTTTATCTGATTTCTCTTCCAGGATAGGCTGCAGTCTGAAAAGCATTAAAATATCTATTTTCTTAGTGGTTTCCTTTTCTAGATTTAAATAATTCACTGATTCTTCACAGATACTTAGAGAAAAGTGCAGTGTTAGCTCCTTGCATTTGAAATTAGAGGAATAATACATATTTCCAATGTATATAAAGAGGCCTGGTGTCCTTTAATCTGGCCATCTGGCCATTTAAAAATTCTAACTCATATTCAATGATCTTGTATATGCATATGACTGAGATTTCTGTTTCTGTTTTTTGTTTTGTTTTGTTTTTGCTTTCATTTTTCCATTTCCTTTTCTTTCTTTTTTTTTTTTTTTTTAAAAAATACTGTCTTCTAAAGTAGGCCAATAAAGGAAAATCTATCCATTCTGAATACAGGGATTAACCTGCCTTGAATGCTACTCCTTTATGTGCCCATTCATAGATTATTTTAAGCCCCTTTATTGAACATACCCACTGAAGACATGGCATTTAACAGAGGGAATTCTTATGAAACAAACCAGTCTCCATTGGGTCTCTCAGACATTTTTTGTGACTTTACAACTCTGTTATTCTATGATTTTAATATATTAAGAAAAATCTGAAGAAATATCAGTTTCACACATGAGAAGTGGTTGTGATTGGGTCACTTTTATGTGGTTCAACCTGAGTATAAAAGCTTATTTGTTGCCCTAATCAGAAAAAAAATTTGATTAATTTATAAGGATGGTAACGATGAATAATAAATCTCATTTTTTTAGCAAATCTTACTAAGACACTAACATCATTTAAGAATTAGTCATCACAGATACCAGATATTGAAAACTATATTTTAAGCACTTGTAAACCAAGTGAAAATTAAAGGTTCTTTATATTTCTCATTTCTTTTTATAAGAAATATTTCTTCCTGTGTTTTATGAGACAAATCACCAGCATCACAGATTGAAATCAATTTCATTGTTTTCTTTGCAATTACTACATAGCAGTTGAATATTTGCAGTAAATTTCAGTGATGGATGAAGCATTTAGTTGATTATGTGCTGTGAGTAAAAATGTATTTCTATAGCAATATATTTCTAAAGGAGGTTTTCATAATGGTATTACTAAGGCAATATATATAAATGTGTGTGTGTTTGTGTAAGTGTACTTTATCCCTCTTCAAAAGAATGCAAATTAGTACAAACAGGGAAATATTTAAAATAAGCAATTAAGCTAATGAATATTCTTTGTGCGTTACTTATTGAAAGTATGTAAACATGGAAACAGAGCACCTATGTGTACTGGGCTGGTGTACTACTAATGAGAAAAGTTGTAAATAGCACAGTTATTCTAGTGAATTAATTCCCTTTTTATTGCCTGAATTTTACTTGCTGTATGCCAAGCCTTGGGTAGTTAGCTACAATGTTTACACTGAAAATGTTCCTGTGATTACTTTCTTAGTTTTTTTCTAACCACCATCTTGCGTTCTTGATATTCCTGCAAATTATCATATGCCATGTTACTTAGTGCATGGCTTTGTTTCCATTCAATTTTCTTTGCCAGAAATACCCATACTAAACTCCTTACCTGCCAAAGCTCTAGTAACCTTTAATGGGGAACTCCGTTTCTGCCTCTTCCACAGGACCATAAGACACCTGTAGTCAGAAGGCCCTCCACAAGCCATTGCTGTCAGCTGCCTTCTCACTGTAGCTCCTGTAAAATATATTATTTATGCCCAAACACACTCTCTCTCTGTTTCTATCTCTCAATTAGTGTGCTTCACTCCCCAGGTTCTCTGCTTTGGTTCACAAGTCATGCTTTTCTAAGTAATGCAAATTTGTCTAATTGTTTTCTAAAATTAGAGCTGTATATCAGGCAAAGTAATTGAGGCTCAGACTTGAATTTTCCTGAATTATGCATTTGAAGTGGGTGGCCAATTATTTCCATCTCTTCTTTTCAAAAGAATCTCACTTATTATCATACTTTTACCTTCTTGTTTAAATTACTTCATGCTATCATTTACTTAACTTTATATTCAATTATTTTTTAATGTTTTTATTTTTATTTTATACGTATGAGTGTATTGCCGGCATGTACGTAGGAGTACCAGTGTTGTGCAGTGCCCACAGAGATCAAAAGAGGGCATTGGATCCTGTGGAATTGGAGTTACTGGAGGGTGTTAGCTGCCATGTGGATATGGGTCCTCTGCAAGAGTAAACAGTGCTCTTAACCACTGAGCCATCTCTCCAGATTCTATAGTCAATGCTTAAATGTTGAGAAATAATGAGTAAAAAACAGTGGCTGTCTTTTTATAGTTTGCTTTCTATTGATGTGGTAAATACCATGACCAAAAGTAAGTTAGAGATGAAAGGATTTAATTGGCTTACACATCCAAGTAGGACCATTTTGGAGGGAAATCAGGGCAGGAACTCATGGCAGGTACCTTGAGTCAGAAAACGGAGGAATGCTGCTTGTTGACTTGCTGTCTGGTTAGCTTACTGAGAGACTCATGCTTAACTAACCAGCCTCCCTCCCTCCCTCCCTCCCTCCCTCCTTTCTCTCTCTCTCTCTCTCTCTCTCTTTCTTTCTTTCTTTCTTTCTTTCTTCTTTCTTTCTTTTCTTGGTTTTATTGAGACAGGGTCTCCCTGAAGCCCTGGCTCGCCTGAAAATTCACTATGTAGATCAAGCTGAACTCAAACTCACAGAGATGTGCTTGCCTGTGCCTTTTGAGTGCTGGGATTAAAGGTGTGCACCACCATGACTGGTTACATTCTTACATGGCTCAGGGCCATTGCCTTTACCTGCAGAGAGTACTTCCTACAGCTGGTTGTGCTCTCCTAAATCAATTAGCAATCAATAAAAATGCCACGAGACTAATCTGATCTAGTCAACTCTTCAGTTAAGGTTCTCTCTTCTCATGTGACTCTATGTTGTGTCAAGTTGACAATAAAGACTAAAAATAAGAATTGTTATACAGTATATTGGGTATTTGATATATGCACAGATATACACATATATACACATGCATGTGTATACATAGAGAACTTCTAAGAAAAACATAATTATCAAGTATTTTAAAGAAATATGACATTCTTGCTACTTCATCAATATCTGTAATGATATTGATAGCAGTTTCCAATGTCCTCAATAAGCTAAACTGAGATAACTCAGGATGTATGCTTGGGGAAGAATCCGCAAATGTGTACAGTTAAATTTCCCTTCTTTCAAATCCTTTCTCTGAAACTTTTCTTCTAGTACTTTGAGCTATAGGCCAAGCTATCTAAAAGGTATTGGAACCAATACATTGCCCTTTTATTTAAGTTATTTTGAGATAGCTATTATTTTCAAAGTACGGTCAAGCAGAAAAATTGTGTATACATATGTGTGCATATATATATATATATAAAACTGCCCTCTTCCTTCTTCATCACACACCCCTTTTCTCTCTTATCTCCTTTTTACTTTAATTCAATTCTTTTCCTTTTCTTTATTTTCTCCCCTTCATCCTTTGCTTAATCTCGTCTCAACCATCCATGTGTCTATCCATTCACTTACCCATATCATAAAGCTAACCTTTACGAACTGATGAATATATTATCAATAATATGATAGGTACTAAGGACAAGTAACATAAGTAATGAATAGCCTTTGTTCTCTTTAGGACCAAACTTCTTCTCTTTGCTCATAGAAAATCAGTTTTCTGAAAAGAGAGGCAGAATATAGTACAAAAATGAATAAAATAGCATAATAAATTTATTCCTTAAAAGATACTTTGGGTTGTTGGAAGGTTTAAAGATAAAAGATATTAATTAGGAAAACATCACAGAAAACATACATTTAAAGGAGATACATTAAAAAATATTCAATATCCTCTGAAGCCACAGTGCAGAAAGGGATCTGGGAATGCAGTTCAGTGGAAAAGTGCTTGCCTACCATGTGCAAGACCTAAGTTCTTTGATCTCCAATGTCAGACAAATATACACAAAAATTTTGGTTGGAGCTGTGCCTCATACCTAAAAGTTCAATACTCAGGAAGTTGAAACAGAAGGATTGCTGAGAGTTTGAGACCAGGTGGGGAAATACAGTAAATTCCAGTAAAAATAAAATTAAATAACTATATAAATTATGCATGCATATACCATAGAAATTATCACATAAATCTTTTCAGGTAAGAAGGTTGTTCTGGAATTATCAATTCAGTCTCTCTCTCTCTCTCTCTCTCTCTCTCTCTCTCTCTCTCTCTCTCACCCCCTCTCTCTCTCTCTCCCTCTCTCCCTCTCTCCCTTTTGTTTGAAAATATGACTAAGTAGGGACCTGGACATGTCATTTTTTTTCCTCAATAAGAATTGTGAGAGTAAGTACTTTAAAGAGATAAATATTATAAGGTATCACAAATTCACCTGCAGTTAATGTGGCTTTAACTGAGTCTTGATCTTGCAAGGACCTAGTATCCTACATGTTGATGTACTTTCCTTAGAAACAGAAATCATGTTCAGTAGTTCAATCCATAAATACTCATATGGTTACTCAAAGTTATGCAATATGTTGGAGACGGATGATGTAAATTTTGAATGATCTAACCTACAGTTTTGTGATTACCCTTGCTGAACTGCCTAGCTTAGCAGACCAGATCATGTGCAAGCTGGCCAGAATACTTGTTCCATCTCCTTAGTTCTCTGTGATTTTAATGGATGATGTAAATTTTGAATGATCTAACCTACAGTTTTTGTGATTACCCTTGCTGAACTGCCTAGCTTAGCAGACCAGATCATTTGCAAGCTGGCCAGAATACTTGTTCCATCTCCTTAGTTCTCTGTGATTTTATACTTATGCTCTTCCACACTTAGCAAATAGTATTTTCTCTCCATAAGATATATTATTCCCCAAACCACTGTCTTCTCAAACCTGACAATCTTCTATTTTTCTGTTAAGACCTATTTTTCATAAGGCCTTCCTCTTGAAGCATCCATGTCTAACCAAGGCAATGTTGACTTTCCTTTTTAACTATGTGTATGTATTTTTATGTCAGTGTCCAGTGCTCTGGGTTATCACTATATTTTTTGCTCTCTGATGAGACAAGGGACTCGCTTAGAGAAGAAATTTTCATATTCATTCTTATATAACCAATTTCTACATCCACAAATATCACTTATTGAAAGGATGATTTTGATTTATAATAAACAATATATGGTAGATGGAAATACCATGTACGTTGGTGGGGACAAGTTACAAGGGTACATTCTCAAAAATAATGGCATAAAGAACATTGTTAATTTTCTACACATTTTAACTTTTCAGGAATTTAATTGTGTGAAGATATATTGGTACTAATATGATAAAATACCTGAGTCAGTCAAATTATACAGAGAAAGGGTTATATATTTCACAATTCTGGGCATGTAGTTCAAGATCAGGAAGACCTTAGCTTTGGACCTCATGAATGTTCATGGTGGAGCATGTGAATAGGAGCAAACCATTCACATCCAAAGCCATGAAGAAAAGAGTGTCTAGGAGAAAAAGGACCTCACAGTCCTTTTCAATGGCTAATTCTCTATATGGGCCTCTCAATATGATGCACTCTTAATAGTCCACAGAATTTCCCAGTCTTGCCACCTTGGGAAACAAGCCTTTAATAGATAGAATTTTCAGATTACGGATATATATTTAAAACACAGCAGCAGATTATTGTTCAGTCTTTCCTTCAACAAGGTAATAATTGTTTCAGACTATCCTACTTGTGAGTTACAGGCTAGTGAGAGACTGTCAGAAAAAAACAAAACAAGGTAGACAGTTCCAGAGGAAAAACATCTGAGATTCCTCTGGCACACACATGCATCAGTGTACACATAGATATGCACACTCATACACATACAGAAATACATATTCAAAGCATAAGAAGGTTGTCCCTGCATGCAATAGTCTAATTAAGGAGTTTTGTAAAGGCAAATACTTGAGAAATACTAAATAATAAATACTGATTATAGACAGTTCTTCCATATTAAATATCCTGTGGCAACTTGAAGCTAAAAAAAAATCTGTTAGTGTTTTAAACAGGAATGTCCCTAGATATGGATGGCAGAACCCAGTCTCCCCACATATTTTGATAACCAATATTTTATAGGGAATTTTTGACATGTACTAATATTAGTGAGGATAATCTTATATTCATTTGGAGAATGGAAGTAGGTAAGGGGTGCCTCAAATTTATTTGAAGAGTTGTTCATGGGCAAAATAGACACATTTGATGCAGTATTCAGCAAACCTTAAAAATTCACGAGTAATTATTTGGTGCCAGGAGAGGATGTGGCAGTAAGGAGATTAAGGAAAGAGGCAAGTGGGGCAATATTACAATTCATAGGTTCCCAGGTGATAGTTCTCGTTTTTCAAAAAGGCAGTGAACATGTGTCCACACTGTGAGGATGATTGTCCTGTCTCTAACTAATTTCCTGAAAGTTCACATCACATTGGGAATGTTGCAGCTGTTCTTCACAAATACAGTCATTGAATTGATAAATTCTGAACACTGAGCCTTGGTGTTGTACCATGTACATGTTTTTAGGACTCTTATTATTACTTTGAAAAATGACAATATAATTGATACCCCTTATTTGGTAAAATATTGCATGGTGAAATTTTCTTAGTTTAACCTAGTATCTCATTTGACTAATTACATCTCTCTGGTACTATGGTTTGCAAAATGCATACCTTTCTGCTGTCTGTAACTGTTGTATCATTAATCATAAACTGTCTTAATTTTGCTGAAATTTCACTATTTTTGTGATTCTGTTCTTAAACCCCAGTAGCCAGTATTTTCTGATAGGATTTTTTTTTGTAGTGGCATTGATATAGTTTCTTCAAATTTATCCTATAATTTAGTGGCATTTTCATCTTGTGATTTCCTTCCTTTCATAAAATTTTTGATATGCTATGGTTTAGAGCTAATACAGTGGGCATAATAACAATCATTTACTTATTCATTCAACAAATTGTCATCTATGTAGTGTATTAGTAGATGGGGAAATAATGATGAAAGAATTTATGATACTTCTTATCCTGAAAGCAAATTTTTAGTGTGGAGAGATTTTGTCATCTGATTTTAATAATTTATTTTGAAAAATAAAAGTGCAATTTGACACTTTCTGTAAGTAGCTTCCATAAATATTTTTATTCTGTCTTGTACCTAGGCTCAGAACAGTGGAAGGCACATTGTTGTCATATGATATTGGTTTGGAGATCCAACGTAATTAGTCTGAGGGACGTTTTTCACTCACCACAAAGATTTATAAACAGTATAGTGTTATAAAGTAAAATGTTAAGATTTTAATAATGTCCCACACAGAATTTTTATAGTCAAAAGAAGAAATGAGATAGATACTGACTAATGTCTCCAACACCAAGTAGAAAACGCAGTTGCTGAAAGCCACATAGTTAAGTCTTATTTGGAATCAAGAGGTAGCCCCGAGCAAGCTTCCTGGAATGGATTGGCATTGCATTTTCTGAGTGAAGTATGGTTGGCATATAGACCTGCAGAGGTGGTGAAGCTGTTGGCTGTAGGTGGGATGAGTGCGGTGAGTGTGAGCATGGAGATGTGAAAGACCTGGTCAGTGAATGTCCACAGCAAGAGACCAGTTAAGATTAAGCAATGAAGGGGAAATGTGTGTGACCATCGCAAGGGACACATGTCCATTGTGTCTACAGAATTCACATACGAGTCTTTTTCTCCTCATGTAACCATGTAAATGTAGTTTACATAGATGTCTTTCTACTTGCTTATGATGCAGTCAGCTTTGTTGACAAGTTCGTGATAATACATTGACTGTAATAGTCTTTGAATTATGCATTCTTCACTAACCTTGATGGACTGTTGAATTTTCAAAAAAATCCAGGCACCTATTAAATTATCAAATACCATTGTGAATTTATGAAATCCTGTTTCTACGTTAGAGTAAATCTGCTTTTCTCTCCTTGGTTGGTGTGTAAGGAAAGATTACTCAGCTTCCATAAGAAGGTTAAGGTGTCATCTACTCAAATATGGACTTAAAATAATGCTGCCATAGCAGTTGTACCTTGCGATTGATAATGATGATGATGGACGATAAGAGTTTTGAAATCAGTTTTGCAGGGGAAATTACTATTTTCCTACTTGAGCTGAGCTGTAGTTTGGATTTGGAAATTCCTTGTCAAATTAAGTACTTTTTCGATTTAAAAGGAAATTGCCAAGAACTGTATTCTTTATGATAAAATGACCCTAAGACTGATCCATGAGGGAAATGAATCTGTTTCTTTGTGTGTGTTGCCTGGTAGCAGTCATTTTGAGCTTTGCACTGTCATCTTACAGTGAGTTATCTTTGGAAGGACAAATATCAGCCCCTATCTAATTAGTAAAGTGGCAGAAAGTATAGATTTAGAAGATGTGATGATGGTACTGCCTTATTAATATTTTCAAAAAATGTTCATGTGTGCTCATATTTAATCTCTGTAACTCCCTTGGCAATTTTACACATTCCGTATTTCCTGGCATGCTTTTTCTCCTCAGAAATCTGTGCACAGGTTTCATTACTGGTTTGCATCTCTACTCAGAAGCCATCTGATCAAAGAGCCTTTCTTCATCATCTCTAAAGAGTTCTCCTACCTTCTCTGCTCTCTCATTTCTACATGGTACTCATCACCATCTGTCATGGATATGTTTATTCTTTAATATCTGTCCCTTTCTTCACAGTACCATGGAATTTATAAGAGAAAAAACAGATTTCTTCAGTGTCATAAACTGAATACCTGTACAAATCCCTTATACATAATTGATACCCAATTAGTGATAGTTAAACCATAAGCTGTTTCAATGAATCATAGTTTTAAACATAGAAGACTATATTCAATATATGAAACAAAAGCTTGTTAGTACTTTGTTCTAGAACTAAAATCAAGCATTTTGGTTTATTTGCCAAAAGTGCCTTTGTTTTGCATACATAATTAATGCAGACAACAGTTATGAAGAAGGGATTGGATACTGAAGATTTACTTTAAGTACACCATTTTTGTATCTCCTCACTTTTGAGGATAAAGGAAATGGCTTTGTTGCCATGTCACTGGCAATTGCCGCTTTGTACCAGTACATGGTGTAAGCCTTTTTGATGCATCTAGCAAAAGCCATTTTCAGAAAGGAAAAGAAAACAGAACCACAGCACACCCAAAATGTTTTTTAAAGTCCAATAACGTTTGCAGCCATTGGGTAAACGTGATCAATCACAGCTCTACAAGCTTTATATGGGCCACTTCCTTAACAAATATGTTTTTGCCACAGCCATTCATCATATCTAGAAGACTGGATGATAAGCTTGAACACTCTCTTAGGTTAATACTGAAAATAGCCAGTTGGTGGATTTGTAAAAGGAAAAGCCCATTAAAGTAGCACAACAAATGTGTCTTCCTTTGACAGCATAAAAGAGCATATTGTAACCTGTTTATATTAGTGTTGACTAGACTGATGAAACTCAACAGAACTTTAGGAGGAATATGTTTTGAACAAGAAATTAGGTAATACATGAAAAGAGCTACAATGAAGATGTTGAAAGAATTTCCTTAGACTCTCCAAACGCACAGGGTGTTTTCTAATGGTACTAAAAATTGCTTCTGCAAATTTACCTGATGTATTTGTCTGAGAGAGCTACTTTAAGTGTTGTAGAAGGTTTTAAATTACCAAGGCATAGGAACTGCTGATACTGCCATTTTTAGAGGGTCCGAGTTATTTTAGAAAAGTAAAAAGAACAATGAAAAATGAAATGTCAAATCATGGTAAGCATGTGGTGGTCTATACACACAGACTCATATCATCAGAGAAATGAAAATAATCTTGACACCACTGACATCAGAGACTCTACCAATTGTATGTGACCTCATCACTGTCAAATATACTTAATTCCCAGCTTAGTGCTTGCAAGAAGAACAGATTATTGAAGAAAACTTACTTATATTTGGTTGTGGAAGGGTTGGGCTTGGCAAAAGCATCTAGTTCACAAAGTCAGGTTCAGACTGAGTCAAGTCGAGGTATCCTTTGAGGTGGATGCAAAGCATTTGATATAGTACAGACTGAGCAAAGACTTGAATGCAGGGAGGACAACAGGGCTTCTGGGAAGCATGCAATTGAAATCCAATGAGCTGAAAGAGATGAGTGACACAGAACTTTAAACTCATGACTATAAAGTGTGGGGATGAGGCTTTTGTTCCATGGCATCATGGCTTTAGCTTTTCACCATGAATGCTTTCTTTGGAAGAACTGAGGAATATTCTTATGCCTTATCCCCTACATAATGAGTGTTCTTATAAAAATCTGCCCTTAAATTCCTTTAAGGATCCCTGCAGAGAGATTTTGAATAATTTTCAGTCCCTGCTTTGACTGGGATATTTGCCAGAAATGGATTTAAGACAGTGGATGGATTTTAAAATAAGCTCACTCTTAGTATTTCCTAACCCCCTTCTGATACTTTGTACATTGCCCCCAAATATTGTTAGTTTTAACATGGTCTTTGGGATTCATGGAGAAAAGGTGTTTCACTGGATCAAATAAAGTATTATACAATTACTGTTATTTAGTTCTCTTATAGATAGCCACATTCATTTATAAGCATTCAATTAAAAGTGAAATTGCTGCTAGGTGTGGTCGAGCACATCATTAATCCTAGCACTCAGGATGATTTCTGTGAGACTGAGACCAACGTAGTCTACATAGCTAGTTCTAGGCCAGCTGGGGCTACAGGGAGCTCCTGTTTCAAAACACCAGTAAAGTGCAAGGATTATATATCATATGATTTGGGGCGAGGGGCTGAGAATATATAATACCCCTTTAGTTAATAGTTTAGGACAGGAGAGAAAGGTTTGATGTTTTACCTTAAATGCACAGATAATTCACAGTAAAATTGGAAAGAACTTGTTTTTTTGAATCATGGCTTCCTAGTTGTCTCTCCAAAACAGAATATCATAGGGCGTTTAAGAATATGAATTCTGTACTTAAAAGAAATAGATTGAACTTTCATCTATCATTCGTATTTTGAAGTTATTTGCATTGTAAGCCTCTACTTTATATATTAAATGAGATTAATAATGGTATATACTTGAAAAAGTCAGATGTAGTAGTATCCATCTGAAACTCAAATACTAGACTGGAGTTGGGGGACAGACACTTGGGACATGCTGGTCAGCTAGTCTAGACAATATGGGAGCTCTGGGCTAAGTGAAATACCCTCCCTCAAAAAGTAAAGTGAAAAGCAATAGAAGGCGATAACTGAGGCCAAGTCCTGACTTCCACAGGCATGTGTGTCCCCGTGCCACAAATACATACTCAAATAATACACATAAAAACACATAGGCTAGTCTCACGATTATATAGAAAATAAATACAGAAATCTTAGCACAGTCCCTGGCAAAGCCTTAGCAAATTCTGAACACATGATATGGTCTGCATTAGTACTTTATGGCTGTTTATCAGTTGGCTACAAATACAGACCTTTCAAATAACCTAAATTTATGGTCATAGAAATCCCACTGGCATTGAAGTTCTTTAAGGAAGCAAAACGCATTTGGAATCTCTGTCTTCAAGAATGTGATCATCATCCTTTTTGGGTTCAACTGATTAGGTCATGACAACCCATGACAATCTCCCTTTGTAAGCCACAGAGCCCATTCATTACTTTTGCCAGGTAGCCTGTTCACAAGTACCTATCCAGTAAAATCAAAATGCCAAACTAGATCATTAAGCCAGAAGGCAGGAATCTTGGGTCCTATCTCAGAATTCTAACTTCACAGAGCATTTGTGCTACTTCAGTAATTAATTTTTCTTACCACTCTTTTATATTTCTGAGGTCATTATGATTTCAGTTTATAGTTCAATGTGATTCCAAGTTAATAGAAGGAAATAAAGTCAGTTTTTTTTAGAACTCTTGATAACTCAGACATTTACATTGTGTCATATTCAGTGTCTGTTAATTTGGCATTTGACAGTGTTGCTAATATTTGAAAAATATTAAATGTTTATGCAAGGAATTTAAGTATCATAGCATAAGTTATTAGGTGAATAAGGACTTATATCTTAGTGATGCAGAGTTTTCTTAGCATCATGTGTTCAATCTCCTGCACAAATCAAAAATATACAAAGTACTCAAATTGTCATCTTGCCAGGTCGTAAATGAAAGCAAAAATAGCAAGCATGAACTCATAATGTAGTATTTTATGATCACTATAATGTCTACTAATTTAGAACAGAAATCTCCACTGGTTTTGCTCTAGTCCTTAAGGAAGAAGGAGATTATTTTAAAGACATACACATAAAAAGATTACTATGTTAGTCATTTTCTGTTGCTGTGTTAGAAACACCATGACCAAATGAACTTATTAAAAGGAAGAGTTTATCTTAGGGGACAAAAGGCCATCATGGCAGGGAGGCATGGCTGCAGAGGTGGCTGGAGTAGAAGCTAAGCACATCTTCAAGCAGATGGAGCAAGAGAGCAACTGAAGATCTGGTGGCAAGCCTTAAGAACTCTCTAAGCCCTATCCCAGTGACATGCTTCCTCCATCACAACCACACCTTCTAAGACCTCCCTAAACAGCGAGATCAACTGGGGACAAAAACGTGCAAATACTTGAACCTTATGGAAGACATCTTCATTCGACTCATCAGAGTCACCTTCTAATTTTCATTTTGATCAAGAGATATTTTGCATATAATGTTAATGTTGTTGCTTATTTACAACATGTTATTAAATATTTTCAAATTTTTAACTATGAATATCCTGCTTCCTAATATAGAAAAGAATCTGAAGGGATACTGACTTTCTATGCCAGTTTTTATAATGCAGTCTCTGTCCTATAATCTCTGTGCTAATTTCCTGTTACACCTTGAATGTGCCACAAGCAATTTGTAATAGAATCAATTAACATTTGGGAAGTTGAGCATGACCACCTAGGATATTAAACATTTGCTCCAGGAATGCTAATACAACTGATTGGCATTATATTCAAAAGTATTGTTTAATAGTAACAGAAATGTTAAGGGGTTACCAGGTGAATATGTGTAAATCTTTTGAGAGATTTTTTTTTTCCCTTAGTGCTTGTATTGTGTGTGTGTGTGTGTGTGTGTGTGTGTGCCCATTTTTATTATGAAATCCCTTAACTTTGAGCACAGAATTTAGAAAAAAGAATTTCAAGACTGTAGCATTAATGGTCCCTCTGGAAATACCCATTTGCATAACTAAAGTCATCAAGAAGACTTTCATAGGAAGATGTAAAGGTATGGAAACCTTTCTTACCTTCCACTTCTTCATTATTGTTTCTGTTTGTAGAGATTGTTGAATAACAGAGAAATGAAACATGGTTAGTTAATTTAACCTAATTATAAAATAGTATATATTTTTGGCTCACCGTCCGTGGCGGGAACCGCGGCAGCTGGGGTCCGGCAGTCACCGAGAAGTAACCATGCAAGCATTTCTGAAAGGCACATCTGTCAGTATTAAACCACCATTGCCCAAGGATCGGGAGCATCTGCCACTGCAGGAAGCAGTGGAGACAACAAGAAAGTCAGACCTGTTCCCTGGGTAGAAAAATACCGCCCAAAATGTGTAGATGAAGTTGCTTTCCAGGAAGAAGTAGTTGCAGTGCTGAAAAAGTCTTTAGAAGGAGCTGATCGTCCTAACCTCTTGTTTTACGGGCCACCTGGAACTGGCAAAACATCCACAATTTTGGCAGCAGCTAGAGAACTTTTTGGGCCTGAACTCTTTCGATTAAGAGTTCTTGAGTTAAATGCATCCGATGAAGGTGGAATACAAGTAGTTCGAGGAAAAGTGAAAAATTTTGCTCAGTTGACTGTATCAGGAAGTCGTTCAGAGACCTTGTTGTCAGAGGGAGCCTGGTGCGGTGACATAGTACATCAGTAACAACCTGACAGCCACGAAGGCAGAAGAATGCCTCTAGGAGTTTCCTGAACAAAACTGAATGAACAAAGAAGCCAGAAACAGAAAATTCAGCTTCATTAAAGCAAAATACTACAGGAAAGAAAAAAAAAATCTATGTACAAAAAACAAACACCCACAAAATTAGAAGAAATATTTACAAAATATGTCCAAAATAAAGAATAACGCTTTTTGGGGGGTGGGGGGGAGGCAGGGTCTCCCTGTAACTCCAGCTGGCCTGGAACTCACACTGTATACCAGGGTGGCCTTGAACTCAGAGATCTGCCTGCCTCTGCCTTCCAAGTGCTGGGACTAAAGGCATGTGCCATGATGCCCAGCACTAGAATTAACTCTTAAGACTCAATAATAATCCAACTACAAAAAAGACAAAAACTCTGAATAGATATTTCTCAAAAAAAATATAAAGAGATGGTCTCTAAAGCACCTCAAAACCTAAAAAGATGCCCATTACCATCAGTCATGAGAATAGTCCAGATCATGATGAGATACTCCCAGTAATGGCTTATACATGGCTAAAATAGAAAATAATGAGCACTTGATAAGGGAGAGATTGTAAACTTCATACATTGATGGCTAGAATAGAAAATGGTGCTGTCTCTTGGAAAAGTTTGTCAGCTCCTCCATATTGAGCACAATTGAACTTAAATGGATTCCAGAAAGTTGTCCTCAGACCTCTACACACACACACACACACAAACAAAACTTTTGTGTATACAAGTATATTGCTCGTGTCTATGTAAGTGCACCGTGTAATGCAGTGTCCGTGGAGGTAAGAAGAGGGCATTGGATCCCCTGGAACTGGAGTTACAGACGGTTGTTAGCTGCTGTATGGATGCTGGGAACCAAACCTGGGTCCTCGGCAAGAGCAGCCAGTGCTTTTAACCGCTGAACCATCTCTCCAGTCCCGACACACAAAATTTTTAGGTTTAAGCAAAACAACCATATGACCCTACAATTCCATTCCTAGTGTACATGAAAAAATAAAAGGAGCCAGACATGGTGGCACATGCCTTTAATCCCAGGCACTTGGGAGGCAGAGCAGGCAGATCTCTGCATTCAAGGCCAGCCTGGTCTACATAGAAGTTCAGGCCAGGTGTGTGTGGGGGGCAGGGGCTACAGGGAGATCGTCTCAAAACGACCAAAAAAATTGAAAAGGAGTGTTTAAATATGTCTACAAGTATCATACATAGAAACCCATACGTCCAGCTGATTAATCAGTAAATTGTGGTATATCCATTGCCATATTAGGCAATAAAAATGTAGTGGCATATGGGTGCCCGGGTTTCGTGGAGTGCCAGCTGCTGGTTGGCACCTGTCTCTCCTGCACCGCTGGGGCAGGTCCCGCGCGCCCGCGTTGCTGAGGCTCTCCACGACTACTGGATGGTGACGACTCTACTGATCGCTGCATTTCCAGGTGGGTTCCATCCCAATCTACTGGACACTCCCTCTGGATTCGAGATCCGTCAGCTGCCGGGTCAGGAGGGGAGGTGCAGGACAGCGAAAGCAGGGTCTCCGCGAGTCCTTTACGAAGGGACAGCCCCCTCCGGAGAGACTGGATCGTAGGCAGTAAGACACAGAGCTCAGCTCAGTCAGACTTAGTGGTACAGTTCCTTTATTCAGTGACTCAGCTCGGCTCCAGGTCTTAGTGATTCAGCTCTGATTAATTAGGTGAAACCAGGATACTTTATACTGTGGGGGCAGTGGCAAAAGCCTTAATTGATAGGTGCTTTTAGGATGTCCCATTTACATGTGGTGGTGGGCTTCTGCCAGGCTTCCAGACATTGCCTGATTATCACACAGGAAAACCTGGCAGTTCCTATGCCAGAGGCCATGTATCTGTGGCGGCTACTTCAAAGATGAGTCAGGAAGGGAGCAGGGGGGGGCCCTGCTGAGAAGAGGAGTCCTTCCATTCGCGCCGAGCCGGCATGCGGCTATCCAGACATGGAAAGACTACAACCCAAAACAGCAGGAGTCCCCAACAGCTATGCATATGGACTCTTAAGAAATTACATTGGCCCCTTTAATCTTTGGTTATACTTTCCTTTTGGGTGTTTAAGGCCATACAGTTGGCCCAGATAAACCAATTTATTTAACTTATATGGATGTTCAAGGATCTGTTCCTCAGGGGTCACATGGGCTTGGGAGGAGCCCCTGGTGATGCAGCTACTGTGGAAATCAGTGTGGAGGTTCCCTACAGAGCTAGAAATAGATCTGCCACTCGATCCATCCCTACTAGTCTTAGCATCTACGTAAAAGACTCTGTGTCCTACCACAGAGATGTCTGCTCACTTCCAGGAAATGGAAATAATCCAGATGTCCATCAACTGAGGAGTGGACAATGAACGTACACATTTTTTGCACAATGTAATACTATCCAGCTGTTAAGAAAAATGAAATTCTGGGGCTGGAGAGATGGCTCAGCGGTTACGAGCACTGACTGCTCCTGCAGAGGACCTGGGTTTGATTCCCAGCTCCCACATGGAGGCTACGCACCGACCTTAACTCCAGTTCCAAGGGAATCTGAAGCCCTCTTCTGACCTCCACGGCATTGCATGACACGGGTGCACTCACATACATGTAGGTAATACACTCATACACATAAAATAAAAATAATAAAATATTTTTTAAAAATTGCATGCCATTCTAAGTAGCAAGGGGAAAGGTCATTCTGACCTGCCCAGTACATAAATCATCCCTTTGTCTAGGATGCCCACTCTGTGTGCGCACAAGTCATTTTAGTAACTGTTACCAAGTCATCTGCTGGCAGCAGTCTGAAAGGGTTTGTATTCAAGTAACCCCTCTTACTGTTAAAAACCCTAAAGCACAGGAACACTGATGCTGTAACAGTGGTATTATAATTGTTGCATTTCACTATTACTGTTAATCTCTCACTGTGTCTATTATTAAACTGTGGGACCAGTGAGATGACTCAGGGTAAAGCACCTTCAGTGTAAGCCTGATGACCTGAGTTTGGATCCCTGGAACCCAACATAAAAATGGAAGGAGAGAACCAACTCCAGAGTTGCTGTCCTCTGACTTCCACATGAGCACCATAGCATACATATACCTTCCCATACACACCATACACATACAGTAATACATCAAATTTAAACTAGAGGCTAAAGAGATGAGAGATGGCCCAGTGGTTAAGAACACTGGTTGCTATTGCAAAGGACCCAGGTTCAATTTGCAGCACCAACATGGTGGCTAACAACCATCCATAACTCCAGTTCCAGGGGATCCAACACCCTTTTCTTGAGAACACCACCACAGATATTGCATAATACAGATGCACTTACATACATGCAGGCAAAGCACTCATACTTACAAATAAAAATAAACTAGATAGGTATGAACAGGACAATGTATAAGATCTGGATTACCATATACTGAAAGCATGTTTTACGGGGCTGGAGAGATGGCTTAGCGGTTAAGAGCACTGGTTGTTCTTGCAGAAGACCCGGGTTCAAATCCCAGTACTCACATGGCAGCTAACAACTGTCTGTAACTCCAGTCCCAGGGGATCTGATGGCCTCTTCTGTCCTCCACTGGCATTGCACGACACAGGTGCACTTACCTACATTCAGGCAATACACTCATACACATAAAATTAAAATATTTTTTTAAAGAAAGCATGTTTTACACTATAAGCAGTTCAACTGTATTTTACATTACAGCAAAACTAATACACAAGTTTATGTTCAACTCCTATGTGTTTCTCTGAATTAGTGGGAAGTCATGTCCTCCTTTTAAGATTGTAATTCTGGATGAAGCAGATTCTATGACCTCAGCTGCTCAGGCAGCTTTAAGACGTACCATGGAAAAAGAGTCTAAAACAACCAGATTCTGTCTCATCTGTAACTATGTCAGTCGGTATGTATATTGTCCTGAAGATCCATTGCTAGAGTTTTGTAACACACAGTAATTGTATTTATGGGGTACCATGTGACATTTTTATAGACATATACACATGTAATAAAGTGACCTCAGATTTGTGGTGAGAATAAAGTCCTTCCTAAGCTAAAAAAAAAATAGTATATATTTTTAAATTGGTGCATCATTGCTGAAATTCATTACCCTGTTGTTACTTTTTATCTGTGTACTTTTTATAGCGCTGGGGAATTAATCTAAATATTGATGCTGGGCAAGAGCCCTAAACCTCTAGCCCTTTTGAATTTTTTATTTATGTATTTGTTTTTATGTGTATGAGTCTTATGCCTGCATGGATTGGAAGTGTGCCCATATCATGCAGTGTCCATGGAGGACAGAAGAAGGCACTGGATTACCTGGGATTGAAGTTATGGATGGTTGTTAACTGTCATGTGAGTGCTGGGATTCAAAACTAAGTCTCTTGCAAGAACAGCCATTACTTGTAACTATGGAGCCATATCTCCATTCCCTCTGTTCTCTTTTTAAAGTTAATTGAGTACTATTAATTTTAAATTCATAACATATTATGTTGGCAGATTCCATATTTTTCAGAACCTAATCCACCAGGATATCACTTAAAAGGTAAATGTTGTAGCTTCAGTAAAGCAGAGTTATGAAGCGTATGTATTAACAGGAGATAATTTTCCCATTTCAGTAAATTTTCAGGTTGATGTATTTATTTTCAATTAACTTATCTTATATAATAAAAGAAGACAACTAGAGTTAGGCATGGTGGCACATGCCTTTATTCCAGCAGAGCCAGGTGAAGCTAGGCCAGCCTGTTCTACGTAACCAGTTCCAGATCAGCAAGGGCTACAGGGAGACCCTGACTCAAAAAGAGCAAAACCAAACGAAACCAAAACAAAACAAAAAACTGTTAGGTAAGAAAATGCTTCCATCTCATGTTTATTTATTACCTTTTATTTATTTTGGCCCAAATTAATTGCAATCAGTAGTATATCTAAGTCAGTGTAACCTGCCATGTTTCTATTTACACAAATTCTACACTTCCATGAATAGGAATCACAATATTACTTGACATGCAGTAGGTGCTAGAAATACATTAATTTCAAGAATGGAAGCAGATATTAAAACACTGGTCTCTAATGAAATGTTTGAATTAATCTTCTCTCTAACACTATTGAATGGTAAAAATGAATTCCTTATCATCTTTGATTATAACTTAACATGACAAATTTAGTAAGAAATAAAGCAGGCTTCATTTCCAAATGGATTTCTAGAAAATTATTTAAATCTTAAGATCACCTTCATTGCATATCATGTATGTCCTCTGAGACATTAATGCCTTTGTAATGCAGGCATTTTCGACATTTACTAAACACAATTCTCCCATATTTGTATCTTAGGTAGAAACTATCTTTTCCACTCATTTTGGTTGTGTTACATTGAGCATATGATTGAACAAAACAAATAAAACACATTAGAAAAGATACATTGAAAGTCAAAGACTAGCAACTTTAATAATAATCAATTCATGGACAATCACTTTCACATTTCCACTTGGTGTTTATAATGAAATATGGTCTTATTTTCGCATCACACTGTATAATTAATATCGGTAATGATTTGGAATTTCATCCACAAGAAAATGTACATGCTAAGAAAGGTAACAATGGTACTGAAGTTTCTATAGTACACAGTGTCCTGAAACTCATTTGATGATCAAGTAATTTGGTTTCAAAATATTGTAGAATATCTGCTTTATTTCAACTCATTAATTTATGTCTTGAAAAGTTTCAGAAAGAAGATTGTCTCAAAAACTGTTCTTACTTGCTTCGCTGTGTTTTTCCTTATTTAATGTCACTTACAGCTGTTCTTAAAATATTTTTTTCTTTAGAGACTATTATAATCACAAAAGACGACAAGATACTGTCTGAAAAGAACAATATAAAACCGTAGCTAGTGTTTGCATGATTACTCTGAGCAATAAGAAGGACCATTTTATGTAATTTAGAATGCAAAGAGCATTCTTAGAGTCTCAAAATACTAGATTGATTTTTTCCAATTAATTTGATTTGGTAAACTAGGTAATCCTATTGTTTTAGTCGACTTTGTACAGGAACTGATCCTATTAGTGTTTTACAGTGTTTATTTCCATTCCTGATGCCCCACTTTTTTTTTTACCCAATACAGTTAGCTGTTATTTTATTTTATAAAAAAGTAGCCTTGTATCCTTTAGATAGATAGATGATAGATAGATGATAGATAGATAGATGATAGACAGATTGATAAGATAAAGTGTTTTATAGTGAGGGAAGATAGATGATAGATAGATAGATGATAGATAGATAGATGATAGATAGATAGATGATAGATAGATAGATAGATAGATGATAGATAGGTGATGGCAGGAATTTTGAGTACTAGCATGCAAATTTTATTAATTATATGTTTTAGTCAACAAAACGAAATAAAACAACAAATGCTCTGTCACTTTATTTGTACCATAATTCTAGAATTTCTTTTATTTCTTATTCAATAAATTCACTGCTACAGAGCTCTGCTCAGTAATTTTTGTTTAATTAAAGTACTTCCTTAAAAAAGAAGACAACTTCCTATTACTAATCTCATCCTTAACGGAGTCAGTTTGATCGTATATGCCAAGACTTATTAATTTAACATTTTCAATTATTTCTGCATAGATGATATGTTTTATTACTTTCTGGTATTTTGATTTAAGATTCTTCCTTGATTATTAATGAGTTTTTTTTCTTTTTCTTCCAGTAAGCACTTAGTTACTTTCTAATAAGTTAGAGATAAACCTAAATAGTTATTGAATGAAATGTTGTATTTTAGGATAAAATATTAAATGCCAAAACAAATGGAGAATGTTTTCTTGTATATTTACTCATCTCCCCGTGCTCGTGTGTGCTTATTTCATTTTGTTTTACTCATGCTGTGAATCTGCTACCCATAACTGACTTTTACTTCCTGTGTCACAAACTGCCTTCATGTGTCCTTCTGTGCATCTTCTTCCTTGTGCCGCATCTGGAATCTCTGATATTTTGCTTTCTAGACATTTTCACAGATCTCATGTCTTAGTCCAAGTTTTTAACCATTTTATATTGTGTTTTTATTTTTCATAATTGGTGGCGTTATTTATGCAAGAATTGTTCATTTCCTCCTTTGAAATGTGAGCTTTATGACACTTGAGACCTTCTCCATCTTGCTCAACTAATAAGGTACTATGTAGAGGGGGATTCTAAAATACACTCAAGTATTTATCACAGCCAGCTGTGGTTATGCACTAGGTCACTGTTCGTTTCCGTTTTTTAGTTATCTTTCACAATCCTTTGAAGCATGCATAGTATTTCCCAAATGATGACACAGAAACTTTAGGAGTGTTACAATGCACTTTGAGCTGAATAGTCAATAAGTTGAGCAGATTGTATTATTCTCTCCAAATTTCAGACTTCTTTTCTTTAAAATCTATGCTTCTAGCCCAGTTCTCCATATATTTACCTTCTTGACAGATTTTTTAAGTACGAGTTTTGTTGTTAATGTTGTTTTGCCTGTGAATACAAATGAGAAATATTTGAAAGAACTGATGAAACAAAGACAGAGGCCAGTGAAAATAATTGCTAATATTAATTGAAGTACTGTAGACAGTGCTTTACATTTTCATAAGCACTCTCAATTTGATTTACTTCAATGTTTATATTGCAAATGAGGAAAGCAGGGCTCAAAGATTCATGTGTTAGATACCATGTCTTCAGCTGATGAGTGACAGCAGCTGAGATCCAGACCCAGCTGTTTTCAGGTTTCTTCTCATCTTCAGTGAAAAGTTTTCATCTCTGCAAGCTTTTTCTTTGTTTTAGAATTGTCTCCTGTTTCTGGGATGTCTACTCTGTTGTTTATATGTACTATTTTGGTCACTGAGCCTTACTCTGAATTCTACAGATTATAGGAACTTAGTACTGATTTATGAATAAGCATTGAAATCAGACACTTGGCTATCACTGCAGCATGTGAATTTAAGTCTCATTTTATTATTGAAATGTGATTGTTATTTTACTTTCTACTGTATAACGTATAATTAAAACTTGTTTCACACCTTTACAGTTGTCACCAGAGTTCTCTCTGGGTCTCTTGTGCTATCAGGCAAACCATATAACATATCTTTATGTAAATTTATTACTACTATGGGGGGGAGGGGAGTGACTTACAAAGAAACAAACACCCTAGCTCTGCACTGCCCAGCTCCAGTAGCCACGCTGCCGAGCTCTGTGCTGTGGCTTGGAGCCCACCGTTCTAGACTCCGCACCACCCAGCTCTGTGCCATGGCTCAGAGCCCGCCATTCCAGACAGCTTCTGCAGTCTGTCCATAGTCACCACTAGCTTTTGCCCATGGCTCAGAGGCCAGCAGTCTCGCTCCAGGTCTGTAAGTGCAAGGCCATTCTTTTCTTGAGCGCTCCAGGCCACTGTGCCCCTTTGCATTAGAGGCTCTGGTTCAAGAGGGTGCCACAATCCCTCCTTCCGTGGCTAACTCTCCACAGTCAATTCTGTGCAGCAGGCCCTGCCTCTTGGAGGAACCAGGACCCCTGGGGAACACACTCCACCCCTTTCCTCTGCTTTACAATCTTTCTGCCAATCTTCCGCTAAAGTCCCTGAGCCTTGGAGGGGGTGACAGACTAGGATGAGCTCTCTTGTATCCTGGTGAGATAGTGACTTCTTGGGCCTCTGCATTATTTGTCTTTAAGCTGTGGTCATTGATCTATTTCAGTGGTGTTTCTTTCATTATAAAGACAAATAGAAGGAAGTGGACACATCTAAACAAACATGAATGAAAATAGAAATGCCTAGAAGATATCCCAGTAGGTGTACTATATTCATTAAAGAGTATACTTGTGATGGGTTCCCCACTAGGGCCTGTAGTCTTTCTTGACACAAGGTGTTGGCCTGTCTACAGCACCAGAGGCGTGCTCCACACCTAGGAGCGGGCCATATCTAATTAGAAATTTGTCAGTTCTATGTTTGTTGGTTGAGCATTTACTGCACTTGCAGGCCTTGCTTGGCCTGTCCAAGTGTGCAGCATGCAGGGTCCATTGTTGAGTAGAATCATAGGAGGTCCTTTCTTTCACAACCATCTGCATAGCACCTTCTGGCAATATGAACATCATCCTTCCAGTGGCATAGAGTTTTTTGGCTTAGTCTCAGCTCCATCTCCTTTTCTTCTCCCACGCTCACAACATGCAGCGTCTTCAGCAACATGGCCTTACCGACCTTTCTAGTGTATAACCAACATTAGTGGCAATAGCCTTGGTGAATTTGAAGACCTCTAGGATCTCTTTCTGACCAACAGCTCATAGGGAGGCAACCCACCCCTGGTACTGTAGATTTTCTTAATAGTTGTATAGTTTGGGAGTCTCTGTCTTCATCTTACCCACCTATGAAACTCCCAAGAATCTTACAGCTAGAGCTGGACTTTGCCTCTTCAGGTATCTCTTAAACAGGTTTCACATCTGTAAAACACTCGAAGGAAGGTTAACATATACTAAATCAATCATAGACAAGGTCTCACACAGCATGGAAAGGTTTTGTCCATTTATATTAACTGTTTTCTCCATAAATCCTTGTTAGGTACCATAGCATGGGTACAAGACATTAATTTGGTTAGCTCTTTACCAGTTTTAGTTACCCCTTTGGAGTCATTTCACACTTGGGGGATTTTACATGGAGTTTCTTTGTATTCTATTATTCTTGATACATTTACAGGTGTTGGCTCCAGTTGCCTGACCTTGCACTGGGCTAAGGAGGCAGAAGGCTTCTCCTGTCCCTGCTTCACTTGTTGGTTCCCTGAGTCAGGCAGGCTGGGGGAGAACTTGGTGGGAATACCTGCTTCCACTCCTAGTTTGGCCTTTATCAGAAGAGAAATGCATCTTATTTAACCCTTGGGGATTCTTAACCACCCCTGGGAGAGTTTTTATCATTTGAATGTCTTTTGTAAACTGTTCTTCTGGTTTTAAACCCTCCAGAAATGCCTTACTACTGCATTTGGTTTTCTATCATTTTTTTCTCTGGGAATTTGGGCTCAACCTACGTGTTGCCACTTTTGTCTTCGAGTAACCCAAGTGGACCATTTCTTCGGTCTGGTCTTTTTTATATCTCTTATATGGTGTTCTGTTATTTTACAGACACGTTTTACATGCTGGTCAGAATCAGTTAGATTTGCCAAAGCCTGTCTCACTTTACAAAGATCCTGTCCCATAAAGGGCTTAGTAAAACCATTAAAGCCCTAGACCATTGTCAAGGTCAAAGTTGAATTAAGCTTTCATTCATATCTCTGGTGAACACAATCTTATCTGGCCCAGTGAACTGGACATCATATATTGCTTTTCTCATACCTAGTTCTCTCAGTAATGCCTGCCCCTCCTTTATAGTCCTCCAGCCCCTGCTAATCATGTTACTCTCTCTTGGTGACAACCATGTATCTTTAATGCCTTCAACCAGCCATCCCATTAAGGACTGCTCCCCCCTGCATTGGCCTAGGTTGAACAGCCTATATTGCAAGGATGGATTGGTGGTTATATAACTCAGCTGTGAAGATTTTAAGGATTAGACTGACATCATTTGCTCCCATGTCCCATACTCTCACAAGCCACGTAGCTATGGGCTCTCTAGTTGCTTGCTTGTAAGTTTTTCCTACTTTTAACAGTTCCAGCATGGAGTATTTCCTAGCTACAGCACTGTTAGCTTTTTCTTTCCTTTTGTATCAATGGTTGAATCTGAGGGGCAGCCTTAGCTACTTTTATTTTTAGGTCATTTACTTTTTTACTATTATCTTTCTTTTCTGCTGAGTACTTAGACCTTACATAAGTCAAAGTGTTCCTTTTTTCCCTCTCCCCAGCTCTGCAACTGGGTCTGCCAGGACCTTCTTAGCCTTTTCAGCTTCCCCTGCCAGGGGCACATCTTTTATTATGCAAACTGGCCACACTCCCTCTTTAGGTGCTCCATTTGGGCCCAGAGCCAGCAAAAGATTTTCTAGCCTCTGGATAACCTTTAACAAAACTTCACATACCCACAAAATACTCCCACATTTACAACATAGCTGTGGCCCACACTTCTGCGTAGATGGCCTCTTTTTAGTTACAGATTTTATAATCCATTGTATAGTCCATGTGACTATCGCTAACCCCATTAATTGTATGGGATTTAATTGCCATCTCCCCTGGGTTCCTGGCAGCTGCTCCTGGATTTGGGAATCAGAGTCCAGCTGACCCACTACAGGGGCAGTGACACAGCACTGCTTTCCCAAACCCACATCCCCAAGGCTGTGGTTCATTTTTCTGGGTCAGACTACTCCAGTTTTTTCACCAGGGTTTTCTCTGGGTCTCTTGCACTATCAGGCAAACCATATAACATACCTTTATGTAAATTTACTATTACCGTGGTGGGGGGAGTGACCTACAAAGAAAGGAAGACCCTAACTCTGCCTGGCCCAGCTCCACATCACCCAGCAATGCACCGTGACTCAGAGCCCACCATTCCAGACCACTCTGGTGGCCTGTCCATATTCACCACTAGCTTTCGCCCATGCCTCAGGTACCAGCAGTTTCGCCCCACGTCCATATAAATGCCAGGCCATTCTGTTCTTAAGCACTCCAGGCCACTGTGCCCCTTTGCATTCGAGGCTCTGGCTCAAGATGGCGCCACAAGCCCCTCCTTCCATGGCTAACTCTCCATACTCATTTCTCCATAGCGGGCCCCGCCCCTTGGAGGAATCAGGACCCCTGGGGAACACAACAGTATTTCTGTTCTGAGTAGACAATCCTTTATTGTATCAAGGGGTTCTTCCTAAGATGCAGGAGTTTAATGGTTGCCATACCACTACCAAGTCTGATGAACATTATATTTTCATGTGGTGTTTGAGTTTATTTAAAGTGAATTCTGGCAGAGAGGAAGGCCCTTCTAGGGCCCACCAGACTCTAGGGTGCTTGTTTCAAGATTCCTTCAAAATGTTCTTCAAAACACCTTTTCCTGAAGTAGGATGGCCCCCTAGTCTTATGAGACGGGAAGAGAATGGCAAAACAGTATAAGAGTAAAACCATTGTATCCCTGAGAACAACTGAAAGTTAAACCATTTACAACAGAGGTTGCTATTCTATGTCTCATGATATAAATTGCTTGCCGTGGAAATGGGAAACCAGGAGTTCAAAAATGGGAAGTGAATCCACGAAGAGAAAGCTCTATGGAGACCTTCAGCAGACGGCCTCAGTCTCCCCCCCTCGGTTTCTGTTGGATAACTGCTTGCTCTCCCATCATACTCCCGCAGTCATAGCTGCTGGGTCATGTACTTCTGACTCAATGATTTTTGCTGTCTCTTGCTTCTATCTGCTACTTGCCATTTCTTTTTCTTCTTCTTTTTTTTTTTAATTTTTAAAAATGATTTATTTAATAACAACATACTTAGAAGAAGCATATCATTACAACACAATTGACATATTCAATAACGTTTTCCTGAGGTAGGATGCATCTCTTTCAAAAGTGGCTGTAAATTTTTAAGTTCACAGTTGAATTAATAGTTATATAATATTGAACTCAGTATATAAGCCCTGTGAGACATAAAATTGAATGAGCTTTTAGCCTTTAAAAAAGATTTCCATTTCATTTTAAAATATACTATTTCTTACAAAAAGACTCAGTTTTTGCTACTA
>NW_008356458.1:469724-478523 GCF_000622305.1 Nannospalax galili
GTATTACTGTTTCGATTTCTTTTCGTGTTATAGGTCTGTTTAAGCTGTTAATCTCTTCTTGGTTTAGTTTTGGTGGTGCCCATGCCTTTAGATATCCGTCCATTTCTTTTAGGTTTTCATCTTTAGTAGCATATAGGTTTTTAAAGTATTCCCTTATAATGTTCTGTATCTTTCTGGTGTCTGTTGTGATGTTTCCCCTTCCATCTCTGATTTTGTTAATTTGGAGGTTCTCTTTCTTTCTTTTGGTTAATTGGGCTAGCGGTCTGTCAATCTTGTTTATCTTTTTTTTAACTTTTTCTTTCCATATATGATAAACTCATTCTTATGAACCTGAAAGGACAACCACTGCAGATGTTCTCCACACCATACAGCATACCCAGCAAGTGCTCTCTGTGTATGACATTCCAAAATGTTTCAGAAGCAGGATGTGGTGACTCACACCTTTAATCCCGGCACTTGAGAGGCAGGCAGATCTCTGTTAGATCAAGGGCAGCTTTTTCTACATGGTGAGTTTAGGTGTGCTGGGGCTACAGAAAGGCTCTATATTAAAAAAAAAAAAAAAAAAAAAGGAAAGAAAGAAAGAAAGAAAGAAAGAAAGAAAGAGAATGTTTCAGATACTACCAAACATTTTGCTTGCCAGAGAATACAAATACACACAAAAAAAATCACTCATGGGTGAAGACATCTGCATTAAATTAAGATTATTACTATATAGGGATTTTTAAATTATAAAATTATAAAGATCTGTTTTCTTATTTAGTTTGTGTGTGTGTGTGTGTGTGTGTGTGTGTATGTGTGTGTGTGTGCATGTACATGTATACATGCCTGCATGGACACGCCTCGGCAAGACGAGGGCATTGTGTCCTCCTCTGTCATTCTCTGCCTAATCCTTTGAGGCAAGGTTTCTCTCTAAACCTGATGTTCTAGTTTTCTTAGCTTAGACTACTATACCATAGGGTTCAGTGAGCCTCCTGTCTCCACTGTCCTTGCATCTTGGGGCTACAACTATTCAGGATGCCTGGCTTATTCTGTGGGTGCTAGAATCCAAGTTCCGCCCCTCATGATTGTGTATCATACACTCTCAAACACAGCACCAATTCCAGCCCCAATTTAAAATTTTGGAGTACTTGCAATAATGAAATAAATTTAGGATGATCTTTAAGAATTGTATAAACCAGATAAGGTGATGTATTCATATAATCTCAGCACTCCAGAAGCTGAGACAGGAAAATCTTGAGTCACAAACAACAGGAGCAGGATATAATAGTTGTTCTTTCAGTTTCAAATATGTGGCTTTATTAAATATATACTGAGCAAAAGTTAAAAAAATTCCAAGTATCAGATAGAGAAATCAGAAGATAGATAGCAAAGCAATGACAAATCAGTTTAAAAGTTCAGCAGAGGCATCCTGTTTAGCCCAAAATACATAGCATCTTCCAGGCCAGAATGGGCTACATATTGGGACAGTGCCTCAGCAAAACAGAAAACAAAGCCACAAACAACAGAGAAGAAAACTGTGCTGATATTAAAGACCCAAATTGGTCATCTCTGCTCAGGCCGTTGGGAATACTCAGGTGGATTTTTGTGTTAAAATTGTTGATTTTGCATTACCCCAAGCAGATATTCCTTATACTGTGGCCTGATAATAGGACTTCCCATTACAGACTTAAGCTTACATTTCTTTATGAAGCATTCCTCAGCATATTCATTTCATCACAATACGATGAATAATTAAAAAGAAATTGTGCTTGTCAAAATAAATGAATACACTCCATTTGGAATTAGAAAAATCCCTAATCTCTCCCACATGGTTTGCTACATTTCGTTTTTAGTGATATTTCGTACTGTGCAGTGATTCCAAGCTATCATTCAGAGTTAAAGCATTTATACAGTATTTGTTTTGTTGAAGTAAGATCAAAGTATGCCAATTAAAATGTAAAGGAACACAAGTGGGCTATCCTAGTACATACTGGAAAAATTCCAAAAATTCCCATAAGGCATCTGTGTCTGAATGAAACACATTCATTATTGCTCATGCAGCTGGTAATATATACAATGTTTTTAAATGATACAGCTTATATACTTTTATTTGTTTGCATTTTGAAGAAACCTTGCTATGTAGACCAAGCTGACCTTGGACTTGTGGTGATCCTCTTGTATCTGCCTCCTGAGTGCTATCATACCTGCTTTTCAAAATGACACATTATGGGGTTAGGGAGATGTTCCAGTGGTTAAGCACTTGCTTCTCAAGCATGAGGACCTTAATTTGGAAACCAAGAATCCACATAAATGATGAATGGTTGTGGTAGTTAGCTGGCTAGAGAGACTAGCCATATTGGTGAGCTCTGGTTTTCACTGAGAGACGCTACCTTAATGAATAAGGTAGAAGAACAATTGAGGATGATTCCTGACATCAACTTTAGGCTCCATATGCACTAGCAAACACATGCACATGCTCCTACATACACATGTGCCAGCACAATCCAAACATACATATATATGTGTATATATATGTGTGTATGTGTGTACATGTGTGTAACACACACCCATGAATATGGAAAAGGAGAAAAATGACACATTATACAATGTTTATGTGAAAGTTTTTGGTGGTAGGGCTTTGAAAACAGAGAAGGTTGTGGGCATCTTATTTCTCAAGGAGTTACTAGGATTTTATTTGAATTTAACTTGCTACATTTGCCATCTGGGATCGAAGCCTGAGCATTGCCAGCAACTATTCTAAGCTGCAGTGCTGCGGTTTGAAACAATTCAGAATGTGTATGGAATAGAAGAAATAGTGCAAGACAGGCTTGGCCCATTGCTCCTTCATTTCACTGGAGTGTCTCCCACTGATACAGAATTTGGTTGTTTAATTTTCAGGCAGAACTGTGTACCTTGAGAATAGCTGGACATCTTCCATTTGTATTACTGTCAGATCTGATCAGATAAAACTGCCCGAGTATCTTTGTGGGGGATGCATGCTGTAAGTGATTTTATTTTTGCCCAGTAAGTCCCAAAGATGCTGTCGTCTTCATTTTATTTTCCCTCTCCCATCTTCCGCGCCTTTTGCAACTTGCCTCACAAATCACATTGTCTCTACTTATTACCAGACTTTTCTCCAGATGGCAAAGTGCTTTTTTTTTCCCAGATAGTTTCAAAGTTTTCTTTTCTCATTCCCTCTATGTTTTTTTTCACTTTTAATGTGAAATTGCAAATATATTTCCAAGTCCTTCTCTACACTACGTTCCATTTGTTGAAAACTCACCTTATAATATATAAAATAATGTAAGAGAGATATTTAAAATATTTCTTCCATTTTCTGCTCTGTATCCTCAACTGGTGCAATTTTTCTGGATAATTTTCTCTTTTCCCAATTCCATTTGCATCATAAACTAAAATCATCTTTTCTCTTTTTTTCCCCCCAGATTCGTTTTGTGCTGTAGACTATTCTCACTGGTGAAATTCTGCCAGAGCTCACTTGGAAATTTCTGCAACTTGGTATTAAAAAAAAAAAAAAAAATCCTCAGACCGAGCTAAAGGAAGCAACCGGTGTAGGTTGTGCTTGGAAAAAAAAAAAGGGTAGGTTTCATGACCTTGACTGTGTCTTATAACTTTTTTGATGCTGTTGCATGTAACCTGAGAAATTTCTTTCTGCTACACAGTAGATTTTGGAGTTTAAGAAACAGGAAATTCAGAGCTGTAAATTGTGTTTATCATTCCATGTTTATTTTACACTACAAAGGCACTGCCCCAACCCCAAACTTTTCTTTATATAAGATCCAAAGTAACTTCAAATTGTGGAATTTTTTTTTTTTTTCATACTGGATTAGATAAGGTTAGACTTGGCTACCAAAGAGATACAGCTTTTCAAGCAGGAACTTCAGTAAGATAAAGTGCATTTTGTTTCAAGTTGATGTATCAAGCCCACTGCACCTATGGCATTTATTGATGCCCTGTATCGAGGCCTTTTCATACAGACTCTTTTTGTTCTGTGACCACCAAGTGTATAGTCATATTCAAACAGCAGGAAGGACACTTGTGATGGCAAACACAAAAGGATATGTGGCAGCAGACACAGAACCAGTTAAAATGTTTATCTTCTCGAAAAAGTATTAAGAATATTTACCCAAAATAAAGATTATCTTATATGCTACACTTTATAAAGAAATTTACCCTCTAATTTTGAACTACGTGTGAAGAACAGCATATAATCAGTTATTCTCACTTGGCACTAGAGTGGCAAGGCCGAAGCAGTGCATACATATTCATGGAAGATGCACGCAGAGAGATGATCCTAAGTGTGAAGTAAACTAAGGATGAGACATAATTTTTAAATTAAAAAAGCATATATCAAGGATAGTGTAGATGGCTCAGTCAGTAAAGTGCTTGCCTTGCAAGCATAGGCACAGAGTTCTGATCCCTAACACCCAGGTGAAAGCTAGATGTGGCAGCATGAGTCTTTAGTCTAAATGTGGAATACAGGCTGGCCTTTGGAGCTCACTGGCCAGCCAGCCTAGGCAATCAATGGGCTCCAGGTTCATTGAGAAACCTGCCTCAAAAAATAAGATGGAGATGGATCGGCAAGATGGTTCAGTGGGAGAAAGGCTCTACCTCTCAATTCGGACAACCTGAGTTCAATCCCTAGGACCTAAGTGGTGGAAAGAGAGCAGCAAGTCCTGTAACTTGCCCTCTCACATCCTCACATCCATTGTAGCACACATTTGATGCCCTCAATAAATAAATAAACCTAATTAAAAACTTGTTTTTCTAATTAAAAACTTTTATGAAGGTGGAAAGTGTTTGTGAAAGACATCCAACACTGACCTCTGGTTTTCACATGCATGTGTACCTGCACAAACATACATGGACACGTGTATACACATATACCCCCCTACACATACACAAAATCATCCTGTATACTAGATCACTTTAGTGTTTTTCATAGTGCCTGTGTGATGCCACCATTTATCAAGATAAATTTTGGACTCTTATTTGGAAGTGAGTTTCAGATGTACACTTCAAAACATATGAGGAAATAATTCTCTTCACTCTGAATTCGTCTTAAGTTTTCACATTTTGTTCTTATGGCTTTCTGACTCTTTTTTAAAAATAAAATCTACTTCCACAAGATGGAAACTTGATCTCCCTGAAGGATTTTTAAACAAGGACTGTTAGCTATGATTGAGATTCCCAAAAATCTGAGAGAAGGGGACTGAGTGTGCGAGGAGAAAACTGATTAAATGTTTTGTTAACTGAGCACTGCTGTTGAAGAACTGACAGTGCCTTCTGTGCAAACTGGTTCATTGGAGAAGTACAGCATTGGCCTTCTGAGTATTTTATAAACATCACAATGCTTAGCCTTCTTAGAAGTGCTCCTGGAGAGTTCCTGGAAGGGAAAAGTCACTGGCTTTCATAACAGCAGCAACCACAGTCAGGCAGGTAATTTCTTGGCTTGGATGTGTCAGGTATCTAAGGAGTAGAGTTTTTCCAGCAGTGAATCCAAAGACAAAGCTGCAAATGATTTTTTTAAATGTATATGAGTGTATTACCTACATGTCTGTAAGTGCACCCCTGTATGGGCATTGATCCTCTGGAACTGGAATTACAAGTTGCTGTTGTTAGCTGCCATGTAGTGCTGGGAATCAAACCCAGGCCCTCTGTAAGAGCTGTCACTCCTCAACTATTGAGCCGTTTCCCTAGCCAGCAAATGATTTTTTAGTGTATTCTCAATATAAACAAAGGGTACTAAAATTAAGGTTACTGTCATAGAAATTTAAAGGGAAGTATAGTAAGAATTAAATATGTCTTTTGGCATCGATCAGTCTTGTTTCAAAGAAACAAAGATGATGCCAGGGAAATTTCCTTTTCAGTGATATAAAGAGCTTCTATGAATGAACTTTGCCTGTGTCTCAAAGATAGCATTCACATCCTTGTCCTGGTTCTTGTGCCAAGCACGACAGTGGTGGGTAGAAACATAGCTTAAAAGTCACAACAAGAATCATTTTCTGAGATGGTACTGTCTTTTACTTAAGGAATGAGTAGCTTCCCTCTGAATTGACCTGTGGGCATTTGGAAGAGAAGCATATGTGTCTCCTGTCTTCATAAAAAGAGGAGTCATTCAGAGTGACATTTTCTGTCCTAACAAAGAAATTCATACCAGAGAAAAATCAAGTTTCACAGCTGGTCTGTGAAAATCTGAAATGATGTATACAAATCAAAGCAGGAGAGATGCACTAGAAATGAAATAAATATTTGAATTGCATTCCAGTTCCTAATAGGGCACTGCTCTGGGGTTGTAGGGTATTATACATGACACTGTACTTAGACATGGAAATTCACATGTCAGCTATGAGTCAGGAACTTTGTAAGAATGTAACAGTTTAAAACCATAAAATCGAAGGGTTGCATAGAAATATATCTTGGAATCCATATCGTCTCCATTTCCCTGTTCCCACTCACTCTGCTTTATAATTTTTAATAAACTTTCTATTTGTTGAATTTATGCATGCGTATAATGCATTATGATCACTCATACCATCTGCTCTCTCTTATTTCCCTCCCTTTCTTGTCAAATCTCTCTCCTCCCACAATCATGGCTTTCTGTGTTTAGATTTGTGACCCATCGTGTTCAATCAAGACCATCCACATGGTGGTGAGCTCCTCAGTGTGTCCATAACTGAAGACAATAACTGTTCCTCCCCTAGAAACCATCAGTACTCAGTAGTTCGGAAGGATGGGGTAGGGTACCATGTGTCCCTCCCAAATCAATGAATGACTGTTGTCCTGAGCAGGCTCAGTGCTGGCAGCTTTAACTACTATGAGATCATGTTTGCAATGATCTGTATCATTACAAACTGTGTCATGGTGAGATGTCACTCCTTTTTTTTAAAGCTTTTATAATTTTATTAGAATTCTAGACAAATCCTCAGGGGGGCAGGTGAGCTGGTAATCTTGGCAGTTGCCTTGAGGAGGAAAATGGTAGGAAGGAGGAGAGAAAGCCATGAAGCCAAGCAGGTTTACTGCCTGTATGGGAGGGGGTGGGAGCGTCAAACATGGGGCTGACTGGCGGTCACATGGCTGGGAGAAAGAAGCTTTAGAGAAAGTAAAGAAATACAAGATGCTAGGGACAGCCCAAAGCCTTAAAGAAGGCATGTTTAGACAAGGGATATGGGGAAGAAAAGGACAAAGTTATACTTTTCTGAAGAATTCAGCAAAGTGGGAAGACTTACACACCACATGATTGCCTGTTCAACCAGGATTCCAGGCAGGAAAACCTCGCTATCTCATTAACACATTAGGTATTCTGTCCATCTGTTTAGCATAACCTGCCTTCCTAGGGGTGGTCCTATGGCTAGATGATTGACCAGTTAAACTGGAAAGGTGGACCTTTCAACAGACAAGATTTTATAGTCTTGACCCATTAAACACACAAAATGGAGGAGCTCAAGCTACTACATTCCCCACTTGTTCTGGGACATGAGTCAAATCATTGACTCATTCTGATTTTGAGGCTCATATTGGGTCCTCAGAACCATAATTTTGATGGCATTTAAATGCCTCTTGATGTATCTGGTTAGACAATTTAGGAGTCATGGACCAAAGGCTAGGAGGAGATGTCACTCTTAATTGGCTTTGATCTTCATCCCCACCAAAGCCATTCCTCAACAGCGGCATAAAATTACTCATGCTTTCCTGGGGTAACCTATTCTGTTTTCTAAAAGGACTAGAATTTCTTACATACTTTAAGAAATGACACTTTACTGGTTTCAATTTTTCTACCTGGAGTTCTAGAGGATAGAGGCTTTATATATCTATATTAATCATTATATATTTCTAGGCTTTAATAATTTCCTCTGGATCTTGTTGAGTTTTGGGCTAGGGTTGCAGGAGAGGAGGCGATGAGAAGTGGCATCCTCTAGATGTGTGACAACAGGAGCTTGCCATCGTTACTTTATAGGAATTGATCATGGAATGGCAATAGCCTGGGAGAGAAAGGACAGTCAATTATTTTGGCCTGTGCATGTTTTGCAAGTATATGATCTATACCTACACTGCACTAAATGTTTCTGTTAGTTATTAAAGAACAGTTAAGTGCGTGTTCATACTTAGAGCATGGAATGACAGTTATTTGAATTCCCTTCTCATCCTTTACTGATTTGCTCTATTCTGTAAGTCAATGGGTATGTTAGCAACACATTTTTAATGAACAGATTGGGAGGGGCTCCTTTTCTTTTTACTGTCAAGTTTTTACTAGGCAGATAGTGATCAGCCCAGAAACTCACAAATGGCCAAGTTCAGAGAATAAGAGATTGAAGAGTGATTAGCCCTTAGTGGGATATCTGTATCACACTTCTGCCTCCCAAAGATAGGGGGTCATTGTGAAAGAAATAGTGGAAAGATTGTCTGAAATTACTCTTATGAACTCACAGCAATGGCAAAAGATGTCCCAAGTCCTATGTAAGCGCAAAACAGACAAAATCCCAGCATAGATGTTTAAGAAACCCTACCCCTATCTGTGGAGCTAGGGCAAAGAGATGGCTACTGGGAAGGGGGAATCAGTCTCTTTAAGGTTGTGATTCTTGGTAGGTTAATCAGGCTCTAGTGGATGGACCCACATTGAAGGAGATTCTTGGACACAAATTTGACTCTATAGGCTTTAATATATTCCATAAACTTTTAAAAATATTTTATTATTTTTATTTTATGTGTATGTAAAATACATGTATGTGTGCATGTAGTAGGTACACTGGTGTTAAGCAATGCCAATGGAGGTCAGAAGAGCACATTGAATCCCCTAGAACT
>NW_008356458.1:479881-497461 GCF_000622305.1 Nannospalax galili
TAAATTGTATGAAATTCACAAAAAATTCAATAAAGTTGGAAGGAAAGATAAAATCAATATATATTATGAAGCAGGATTAGAAATCTAGGAAAATATCAAGGGAAGTATTTTTCATGTAGAAATAATATGTCTCAGTTACTTCCTCTAAATCATATGTTCTATGAGGTGGGATTCTACTGGATTTTATTGATTTGTTACACAATAGAAATTCAGTGAGGGATGAATGCTTGCAAAACTACAGCTCCAGTGTCAACAATAGTTTTTTTTTATGAATTAAATTTTACTTAATGTGCTCTATTATTTATTTAGCTATTTGTCCCTCCCTCCCTCCCTTCCTTCCTATTATCATCATGTCTATTGTCTATAAGGTTAAAGAACCATTTATTGGAAATTTCAGTTTCTGATTACGTGTTCTGTAACCCGCTTGCCGTTTTATGCGTCATGTGCCTGCGGCATAACCACATGCCTACAGGTAAAGTATGTGGAATATAGAAAACCAGAATCTTTGCAATTTTCCCTTCAGTTCTTGTCTTTGGAGTAACTCGCTTGCTATAGTTTCTCTTCTTCTGAATAAATATGGAGAGAGGAAATGAAGTTGCTGCTTGTCTTGCAATGAACAGAGTTCTCTACTGGCCTACAAGGTAGCAGGAATTCTCAGTGTTCCAGTGACAGAGCAGCCAAATACACATCTCTGTAAATGCTCTGCCTTTCATGGGTTGCCTTCAGAAAAAAATAAGTAAATAAATCCACACTGAGTTCCCAGTGGAGATGCATCCCTCAAATCAGCAAAATTTTCAAGGTGTGCCCTTCATAGACGAGCAGAAATAAATGACACACTAAAAGAATTAGTGCTCAGAGGCCTTTGTTTAATCAATGGTTAGTTTGGTGTTAATTGTACAAATTCACTACATTAAATTTAATCAGGGATGGTTCTGGCATGTGGGTGGCAAGCTTACTGATTAATTCATTTATATTCTTGAAATAAGATATCTTCTCCTGGATGCATTTCCACAGTTTGGCTTTTCCACAGTATGCATTTCAGCATCTCTAAATGGCTCTTTGTTCACAGTCCCAGAGCCTAAGCTGAGCATTGGGTACTGATTAGCTCAGTTGTATAAGAATGACAGATAGGAAATGGTATGGTTTGAGTTCATCTCTGCAAACAGCATCAAAGGATCAGTGTGTTGGTGCTGTAAATACTTCAGTGTTTTGATGTCACCTCTTGGAGTTGCCTTAAGAAATAAATCAAGTGTGGCTGGAACTATCATAAATAAGGTCTTTCAAGGAATTATAGCTTTCTTCAATGAGGTTCTCAAATCTCAAATTAAGCATTAAATAAGTCTATGATATAATGGAGTCAATTAAAAATCTCATTTGTTAAATTGTAAGGTACATTCCCTTATTTAAAAAAATGAAGAAATGAAAACTCTAGAATTAATCAATTGTTTCTTACGTGGAAAAATAATTTTTAATAAGCCTTTGAAATGAGTTTCACTTATGGTGTCTTTGATGCTCTGTGTATAGCATATGTGAAGTATGTGGCTGAGTTGGTGATTATTCCTAGACAAGGACAGAGAGAAGGTAAAGAATATATGGGGTGTATATAGACTCACCTTCTGTAAATATATCACTTGGCTATAAGTGTGGGAACCAGACATCAGGACTTACTCTAACTTATGAGACCCTACTTCCCTTTATGATTACAGGCACTTTGTAGGAGGCTCTGTGGAGGTTTGCCTGAAGTAACTACAATTCTACAATGTGTTTGTGTGTCTGTATTCAGTCATGATGACAAGGAAGAGGGAGAATATTGTTCATCGTGGTCATTTTGTATCAGCAACCGTGCGATTTGCTTGAGGAAGAGGGAAGGCTAGTGTGACAGAAAATGAGTCTCAGGACTATGTGGGGTAATTACATTCCTTTGAGAGGCCTAGGAGTGACAGGCCATGGTTCAGTTCCTTCTGGTTTGATCATTTCTCATAGCTTAGCTTCTAACAGAAATACAGTGTTTAGTATGCAACTCACCAGCCATTCCCTGTGTGAGGCATGGTTCCCTCAAAGGTTTGCAGGTGAGCATTAGCTCTTTCCTAAAGAACTATGCCCAGGCTGAACCTCTCTACATTTTTACTTTGTAAAAATTTAAATATTAATTGAGTCTGTTCCTAGGAACATTGGCATGTCTTGGCTTTGCTGATATAGCAGGAGGGATGCAGGTTACAGAGGATCCTACTGGTGTTACGACCTGTTTTATGCATGTTTCTATCAACTTTTATGTCATCACATACGATGGTAAGCTTGACATCTTCTGCACTGTGACTCAAAAAGCAAAATGATGTCATTTATCCAGATAATATTATTATTGAAAACAAAGTTTCATAGGCAGACAGACTTATTTATACCTAGGCTGTACTCATGAATCTCATGATGAATATGCTCATGAATGAGACTCACATTTTGTCACTATGCTCATTATTTTGAAAATGGATTCAGCTCCTGACCCTGAGGTGAAGATACTGTATTGTTTTCTGGTTGCATAACTTCTTTGTCACCATTTCTTGAATGAGCAGTGCTTGAGAGCACTTATATCATAGATACACTTTGAAGATGCAATGTGCTAATATTAATAATGTTCTATGTAGTAACTCACCATTGTTACCTTTTGAATTTTTTTTATTACTTTTATGTATTTATTTTGTGTGAGTATATTTGACAGCATGTGTGTGGAGGTCCAAGGATGATTTATAGGAGTCAGTTCTTCCTTCCCCGATGTGGGTCAGGGGGGTTGGTGGCAAGTACCTTTACCTGATGAGCTGTCTTGCTGCTGCACCATTATTGATCAGAAAATCATTGGTTAGCTTACCTTGTTGAAGATCAGAATAGCATAATTCTAGGTACATAGACAACAGAGATTTTCCTTATTGGATTACCCTCTGTGTATCATTGCTTCTGAGTGTGCTGCACTGGTATTTTGCAGATTAATCACCATTGATACCTCCAACTATGTAATATGGTTTCCTCAGCTCTAAAATTATGAGCCAACTATTAGCTCTGACGTAAGAACCCTGCCTTACAATTATGTGGTCTATTCAACAAACTTCGCTCTGTAATTTCAAATCATATCATGTTAATACTGTCTGTATCAAAATATAAATAATGATATATGACATGATATATAATGATAATGACATGATATATGAATCCTAAAATGTCACTAATTACATGTTTTTGAGAATATTTGGCAATTTGGGAACATGTTCATAAATTCTTATGTAGAAAAAAGTAGGCTAATCTGCAAAATGGTATGATTGTAAATTTGTAATCATCAAAGAATTTAATCATGAAATTGTTATTAATACCAATGATAAATTTTAATGAGTACTTTCTTGATTTAGCTTGAACATTTTCCAAAATGAAACTGCATTTTTTTCTGATTATAAAAGTAACCACAAATTTCTCAGTTGTTTGTATTCCCAATCTCTGAAATTATATTATTAAGCATTCTCCCTTTTTTTATGTATTTGTTTTTATTTTATGTGTATGAGTTTTTTTCCTGTATATATGTAAGTGCAAGTGCATCTCTGCATGCAATGCCTGTGGAGACAAGAAGAGGGCATCATATGGCCTGGAACTGGAGTTATAGAAGTAGTCAGCAGTTATGTGGACACTGGGAACTGAACCTGGATACTTTACATAAGTAGTTTTCTTAACTACTGAGCCATCTTTATATCCCTGCATTTTTTAAGAAAAAGAAAACTTTAAGTATTTAATAATTTATATATGCATCAACCTCTTTCCACTAGATCATGGGTCATGGTTGCTTTTCATTGCAAAGCTCCATAGACTTTCATCATGATGTCGGGCCTGTCCACTGAAGCATGTAAGAGTCTCTAATAAGCTCACAGCTATCTCTTTTCCTAATAGTCAATTATAATCTGTCTTTTATAACTTGGTATATTTAACCATACTTTGAAATACGAGACAATTCAGTGTCAGTGTATGTCTGTAATGCTAGCACTGGGCAGGCAGCATCAGAGGTTCAAGGTCATCTTCTGCTCATATTGAGTTTGTGTCCAGCCTGGGATATTTGAGATCCTCTCTCATTAAACAGGCAAACAGACAAAAACGATAAAAAATAAAACTACAATTTGCTGAGCATTTTTGCACACTATTTATACTACTAAAACTATTATAGGAAGATAGCCCTAGCTGAATTTATTTTTTTGCTGACATCTATGTCTGTATAATATCAATGTTTCATGGTTGCAAATACATATGGAAAATAATAGATAAAAGAGCTAATTGTATTTATTTCTAGTGGAATTTCTCTGAGTTTTTTAGAAATATATATTTTATTGAATTTTTGTTCATTTCATAAAATACATCACTTTAAAATATATATTCATTTTGTGTGTATGACTGTATTGCTTGCATGTGTATAAGTGTGCACCCCTGTCATGAAATGCCCACAGATTTTAGAACTCGGTGTCAGATTCCTCTGGAACTGAAGTTATAAATTATATTTAGCCACCATATGGTCACTGGGAATTGAACCCAGATCCTCTGCAAGAGCAGCCTGTGCTTTTAACTGCTGAGCCATCTCTCCAGCCCATAAAATACATCGTAATCATAGTTAGAAACCTTCCCTTGTCTGTACCACGCATACCACCCCCCAGTCTGGTTGGATCTAAAAATCAAAACTGCATTATTGCTTTTGGTCTTTATTGACCATTGTGGTGGAATATTTTTTTCTCAGATGTGGATCAGCCTCTCAATTTACCCATTGCTTTCGTAATTACTGTGTAGCGATGGGTATTTGTTTATAGAAAAGGTTACTGAAGTGTTATTGGATTCATTTAAGCAGTTTTTGCTTGTTTTGTTTGTAAAATTACTCCTTCCATGGAGAAGTGGTGGTATCTGAACTTTCAGGTACTACTTTGTTTAGTACCACCTAAACAAATCAAAACAAACCATTAGATATGCATTCCCATCAACTGTAGGGAAGAGTCTGTGATGCTTTCGGGGACACACAGCTCTCTCTGAGTGCCAAGCACACAACTGCATATCTCTATAGAGTTACCCTGTGTGTCCCTAAAGCCACATGTCTGTACGTCTGAGACAGGATCAAAAATTACTTAAAAAATCAGTATGGAATGAATCTAAAGTGAACACATAGATGATGTAAACTAGGAGACAAAATAAAATTGGTGTGGAAATTTTCATATTAGTCACTTTTTTTGTCATATCTAAAACTAGAAAATGTCAGATGATGATCAGGTTTTGTGATGCCATGAAAGGCTAAAATCCTTGAATAAAATAGCCTATTTATATTGTTATTCTTTTATTTATCTACATATTTAAGGAGTCAGATGATAAAAGCCATGTTTTAAGGATAGGGTGATTACTTCAGTTGGTGAGAGTGCTTGCTTTGTAAGTGCTGAGTTCAGATCCCCAGCACTCCTTTAAAAAGTCAGGCATAGAAGCTCATACCTGTAACCCCACCCTTGAGGTTAGAGGGTGTGAGGTGGAGACAGGTAGAAGCTGAGAGATCTCTGGCTATCCAGTGTGGCCAAAATCACAAGCAATGGAGGAAGAGGCTGGAAGTCCTCCTCTTACTATGTATGGCATACAGACACATACACCATGTGTACATTTACCACACCACACCTACCTGCCAGACACACGTTTTTAAAAGTTTCCATTTTAAGCTACTTTCCAATGCAAGCAGCATGTTAGTAATACAAATCCATTTTGTTCATTTCTTATAATGATCTTTAGAGCCGTTTGATATTACTTCTTAGCTTCATTTGCTCCAAATGTCATGATTGATGAGCAAATTGACTTAGTTTTGGGAAAACTTGGTTGTACAGATTGGATAGGGATTCCTTTGTTGGCAATCAATTGCTTGAATCTTCAACCTTGGCCTGGAAATTTATTGAATCAATTCGCCTAATAAAGGAGCTCTTTGGCACACCAATACCAAAGGTCTGAATTTTCTTTTCTTTTCTCCTACTAATACTAATGTATAAAAACAGAATGATAAACAAAAGTCTTGGCTTATGGTATAACACACCTGGGTTTAAATTATGTCTCTACCAATTATCATTCAGGTTAGTAATCAATTCTTTGTCAGTTTTCCTTGTGTAAAATGGGAATAATAATGTTTATCTTGATGTACTTTTAAAAATAGAAACCATCTAAAAAAACAAGGGCTGCTTTCTCCTTGGTCTATTTAATGGTATTTAGCACTGTTGTCCTGTTTTCATGTAAACACAGAAATAGGTATCCCCTGGAAGCTTTTCTGAGGGGCATAACCTACTGTGACTCACAGGGAAGATGAACTTTTCCACTTTTCTCTGGTCTTCAGAAGCTCAGATGAGATGCAAATCTCCATCCACCTTAATAGACCCATTTAGGGCATTGCTTTTTCAAGTCTGTGGATGTTTCAGGAACCATGTTTCTCCCAAACTGAGAGGAATGACATTACTTGTTTTTTCTCTTACTCTGTCTAATTACCTCTCTCCTTTATAGTATGTGTCCGTAATAAATGAGTAATCTTATTCTCTTTTGTTAAAGTCCGTAATAAATGAGTAATCTTATTCTCTTTTGTTAAAGTTACCTCCACAGATACTCGGGGACATTAGAGGAGCAAGGGTATATACCTGGATAAAAGAAAGTTCGAAAGATAGGAGGAGAGAAGAGAAATTCAGAGAAAGAGAGGGCAGCCATGTGACCGGAAATGAGGAAATTTTGTACATCAAACCTAAGAATTTCCCTTCAAGCTTCCTAATATCTGTAGCTCATATCCCAGTGATTTGCCTGGTCAATTCCTTTAGTTAGAACACGATACTAAGAATTAAAAAACAGTGATAAAACCCTACCAGATTCCTTGTGATCACTTTTGATAATGTGTCTCAGGACAGGGTTGAGGAGTGGAACTGTGTGGAAAAAGCAAATCTAAAAGTCTGATGAGAAAAACCTCAAAATGCATATGTTTGTTTGTTATTCACTGGAGAGATTAAAGAAGAGTACTTAGGGGGACCAATGTAAGAATTTAAGAATTACTTAAAACTTTTGCATGTACATTGTCAATCTTGCCTGTTTAAAAGATTCATTATAACATACAGATTTTATTTAGCTATAAATTTCTTAACTAAATATTTTCATATCACCTGAGCTGAATCGTGGTCACTGATACTCAGTTCTCTTCTAAGGCAAACCAGAGTTTAAACTGTGTCTTATAAATTATATGAACATACCCTAATGTTAAAAAATATGCTATTTGTGTGTTCAATGAATCATGTTCATTAGACAGTATTATAAATAGCTGCTTGTTTTGGGTGTTACAGAGTGAGGGTATGGACTAAAACTTGGACTTGCAGATTAGACTGTGTAGTCAGAAAGCCCCAGGCCTCTGCCTTTCTCCTCCTGCTCAGCACTGGGATTATAAATTGTGGGCTACATGCCTGGATTTCTTACATAGATTCTGGGGTTAGGATTCAGGTCCTCATGCTTGTAAGGCAAACACTTTACCTACTGACATATCTTCCCCATGCCCCATTTCTCATTTCTGCTTTTAAAACCTTTTAACTAACTATTACGATAATAAGACATAAATTAATGCAAAGCATTACTTTCAGAGAAGTTATGTGCCCCAGGATAGCTCAAGGTATAAATCTATAACTTAAAGAATCATGTATGAGGGCTATAGAGATGCCTAAGCAGCTAAGAGCACTGGCTGCTCTTCCAAAACACCCCAGTTTAGATCCAAACACCCACATAGTAGCTAACAGCTTTCCATAACGCCAATACCAGGGGCTCTGACACCCTCTTCTGCAATCTGTGGATATTGCATGCATGTGGTACACTTACATTCAAACAAGCAAAGCATTCATACACATAAAATAAAAATAAGTAAGTCAAAAAATTATTTTATTAAATACACAACAAAATTATAAGTAAGACTGGAAAGTTTGGTAAAATCAAAACAAGAACGACAAGGGAGCAGGAGAGTGCATTAGAACATGTGCATTTCACCAGAGAAATTTTAAAAACTATAAAAATTCATAAAATCTTGTTACCATGAGTCACTTGAGAATGTGATATGAATCATTTTTTCTTTTCCTGTTTGAGAAAATTAGTGTGAGCATATTGGCAACATTGCATCTACTTGTTTTAATAATGAGCAAAAAGACTATTAATTTGGTAGTTCAGATATTATGAAGGTGATTCTTATTGTTAAAGCACAAATAGGCTGTGGGTCCAAAAACGTTTAATGAAAGTGAACAAGAACTTCCCCTTAGCACCTTATTGAGAAGCAGAGAGAGGAAATCAGCATTCAGCAGCCTCTGTCTGCACAAAACAAGTTCTTTTCTTAGGCTTTTGTTTTTCCTTTCAGAACTCCAGGTTGTTCTAGTGTCTTCAGAGCTGGGTATTATTTTGCAACTTTGAGTGGCTTTGTGTAAATTTCCCTGTGCAGAACACACATGTGCATAATTACCAGTTTCTCCTGATTCCACTGTTGCCAGAATTCTCATTCACACTAATTTATGTGCTTGGCTATTCTGGTTTGTCCTCTTCTCACTTGGGATATATTGATTGTCTCCTATTGTAGGTGAGATGCACCTCCATGGCTCATTTGTGCTTACTTTCTTCTTTGTTCAGAGACTTAGCAAGTTCAACACAGTGCTATTTATTGAATTTATCTGTCAATTTCTCCTTCCTTACATGGCTGATTAATTCAATGGAATTAGAGCACAATTCTAGAAGCACACAGGATAATGGCTTAAATATTTTTGAACAGAAAATTGAAAATCAAAATAGAGACTTCAGATTTGAAGACTAATTCTTTTGGGAGGTAGCAACATTTTAAGCTTATGTAGGATATTTCAGGAAATATCTGTACAAACTAGATTTTTGAGATACGTTATATCTCATCTTTTTATTAAATGTCTAAGAAGATACACAGAAAAAAATTAAATAACAGCAAGATGATAAAATAAAATTAAGGGTTTCTGTAACTTGGAAAGTCCCCTCTAAACAAACAAACAAAAAGTATAATCAATAAAGAAATAAAAATCAAAGTGGGCTTATTTTCTTTGGAGCACAAAACTACTAAAAATCAATAAAGTAGTTTTTACTAATTGCTTAGACTTTGGAATCGACTTAGGACATGAACTCTTAGTCCTTATGTTCCACTGAACTTCAACAGTGCAATTGGCCACTGACAAGTATGAAAGTAAACCAACATTAAATCTGGTGAACACGACTGCTCTTAGGATCTCACTGTCCCCTCTCCACCGAGGCTTGTCCCACTGTACTGCATCAGCATGCTTAGTTATTGAGAGAGATGTAGTTGGTATACTGTATACATGTGAAAGTTTCAGTTCTGTACAAAGAAGATTAAACAATTCCTCAAGACCCATGCAAACTCAATCCTATAAAAAGCATTATAGAAAGAGGAAAAGGACAAGAGGCCACAACTTTGTCAAGGACTTATTAGCAGCTAATCACTGGGGTTTTCTCTAAGATCTATGACCACTCCAGCCATGTGTATTTGGTTATGTTTACAGTACAACACTTGAGTTTCTTCGCATTGAGTGGGCTTTTAGTCTAATTAGGTGGCTGTTGATTGCCCCCAAGATAAAAGTGTCAGTACTGCACTGTTGATGTCTGCTGTGCTGGCCATTGATGTGGTTATTTGGTCTTGAAGCTGGTGTTGGATCATCCACTGATGTTTTCCCTTGGCACTTTCATAGCGCTCTCCAAAGCTATGAGAGCTAGCCTTCAGGGAATGTGGTTTCAGGTTAGTTGCTACTCCATTGCTCCAAATCCTGAGACCAAAGTATGTTCTGTCTTCAGCAGTAGGGTCTTATCTTCAAATTCTGGGAGGCCATCAAGGGCTGTGACAATATCCAGAGTAATTTTGGGAGTCTCTTAGACCACCCTGGCCAACAACTCAAAGGAAGATATCTCCTGTCTGGCACTGTTTCTTGTTATGTAGCCATTACCTATACATACACATGGACTCATATAAAGATAATGTATGTGTAATTTGTCAGTACATTGTTGGAATGATACCGTTCCCTGTTTTTTCTTAAACTAGCTAGGCATCTCTCTCTCTCTCTTTCTCTCTCTCTCTCTCTTTCTCCCTCTCTTTCTCCTGCCATGGTTTCCCATTTAAAATGTCCCCATTTTCCCTTTCTCCTATGGTCCTACCTCTCTTGAGCTACTTCTTCCCTTTATCCACAAGGTTCCTTATATATCCTCCCTCCAAACTCCCATTTAAATAACCCCATTTTTATTCATTTCTCCCTTTCTCCCTTAGTAACACCTGTTTCCTACTGTTTTTCTGTCTCAGGTTCGTTCTTTCCCTTTACCTCCCTGGTTCCTTTTCATTATTCTGGTTCCTGTAGTTATGTCTGGATATATAATCACTTGTAAAGACTTGGTGCTAGGATCCACATATGAAGGAGAACACACATTGTTTTTCGGAATCTGTTACCTCACTTAGAATACCAGTTTCTAGTTCCATCCATTTACCTGCAAATTTCATATTTTGTATTTCTTTATCACTGAGCAGAACTCCATTGTGTAAATGTACTACATTTACACTATCTATTCATCAGTTGAGGGACACTTAGATTGCTTCCATCTCTTAGCTATTGTGAAAAGAGCAGCAACAAACATGGATGTACAAGTGTCTCTGCAATAGGATGAGTCTTTTGGGTATATGCCAAGGAGTGGTATAACTGGGTCAAATGGTAGGTTCATTTGTAGTTTTCTAAGAGTCCTCCACACTGCTTTCCATAGGAGTTGCACAAGTTTGCAATCCCCCAGCAGTGGATGAGCATTCCCCTTTCCTCACATTCTCTCCAACATTTGGTATCATTTGTTCCCTTGATCTTAGGCAGTCTGACTGGGGTAAGATAAAATCTTAAAGCGGTTTTAACTTGCATTTCTTTAAGTACTAAAGATGTTGAACACCTTCTAAGATGTTTCTTAATCATCTTTATTTCTTCTTTAGAGCACTCTGTTCAGATCCTTAGCCCGACTTTTAATTGGGTTACTTGCTTTCTTGATTCATTGTTTTTTGAGTTATTTATATATTCTGGATGTTAAAACTCTGACAAATGTGATGCTGGTGAAGATTTTCTCCCATGCTGTGGGTTTTCTCTTCACTTTCTTGGTTGCTTCTTTTGATGTACAGAAGCTTTTTAGTTTAATGAGGTCCCATTTGTTGTTTCTTGACTTTCTTTCCTGTGCAATTCATGTCCAGTTTGGAAAATCCTTTCCAAGCCTATGCCTTAGAGGTTATTGCCAATGTTTTCTTCTAACAGTTTCAGATTTTCAGGTTTCACATTGAGGTCTTTGATCCATTTGGAGTTTGCTTTTGTGCAAGGCAAAAGATCTATTTTAATTCTGCTACAGGTAGAGATCCAGTTTTACCAGGACCATTTGCTGAAAATGCTGTCTTTCCTCCATTGAGTGCTCTTGGATCCTTTGTCAAATGCCATGTGGCTCTTATTTGGGTCTTCAATTTTGTTTCATTGATCTATGGGCATATTTTTGTGCAGTACTATGTTGTTTTTATGACTGTAGTTCTGTAATATGGTTTGAATCTAGTATAATAATTCCCCCAGCATTGCTCTTTGTGCTCAGGGTTGCTTAGGATATGCAGGGTCTTCTGTGTTTCCATATGAATTTTAGGATTATTTTTCTAATTCTATGAAGAATGTCATGAGGATTTTGATTGGCATTGCATTGAATCTATAAATTACTTTTTGTAGGATGGTCATTTTTACAATATTAATTCTTCCAATCCATGACTATGGGAGGTCCTTCCAACTTCTGATGTCTTCCTCAATCTCTTTCTTTAAATATTTGAAATTTTTACTGTGGAGGTCTTCAATGTCTTTGGTCAGATTTATTCTGAGATATTTTATTTTATTTTGAGGCTGTTGTGGATAGGATTGTTTCCATATACTCTTTTTCCAGTTCCTTGTTATTGGTATATAGAAAGGCTGATTTTGTAGATTACTTTTATAAGTGCTAATCATTTCTAGGAGTTTTCTGGTGGAAGTTTTGGCATCTCTTCGGTATAATATACCATCTGTAAAAAGGGATAATTTGACCTCTTCTTTTCCAATTAGAACTCTTAATTTCCTTCTTTTGTCTTACTGCTCTACTGAGAGTTTAAGCACTATATTAAAAAGGAATGGAGATAGTGGACATCCATGTCTGGTTCCTGATTTTACTGGGAATGCTTCCAGTTTTTCTCCATTTAGAATGATGGTAGCTGTGTGATTGTTGTATATGGCTTTAATTATGTTGAGGTATGTTCCTTTGAGTCCAGGTCCCTCTAGGACTTTGAACATAAATGCATGTTGAATTTTGTCAAAGGTCTTCTCTGCATCTATTGAGATGACCATGTGGTTCTTGTCTTTATGTCCATTTATATGATTTATGACATTTATTGACTTACATATATTGAACCATCCCTGCATCTCTGGAATAGAGCCACCTTGATCATGGTGGATGATATTTTTCATGTGTGTCTGTTTGCAGTTTGTAAACATTTTGTTGAGAATTTTTGCATTCGTGTTCATTAAGGATATGGGTCTATAGTTTTCTTTTTGGGGTGTATCTTTACCTGGTTTTCATATTATAGTGATGCTGGCTTCATAGAAGGAATTTAGACGTTCTCCCTCTGTTTCTATCTTTATTAACAAATTAAGTAGTATTGGATATAGATCTTCTTTAAATGTCTGATAAAATTCTGCTGTAAATTCATCTGGGCCTGGACTTTTTTCAATTGGGAGGTTTTGTATTACTGTTTCAATCCTTATGTGTTATGGATCTGTTTAAGCTGTTGATCTCTTCTTGGTTTAGTTTTCATGATTCTCGTGGTTTTAGATACACACCCATTTATTTTAGGTTTTCAAATTTAGTAGCATAGAAGTTTTTAAAGTATGGTATCCTTTAATTCAGATGTCTTTCTGTTTATTTTCTGTCCTGTTGACCTATCTAATGGAGACAGTGGGGTATTGAATTCCCTACTATTAATGAGTTAGGATTAATCTGGGTCTTAAAGTCCTATAGTACTGTTTTTATGAAGTTGGGTGCACCGGAGTTTGGTGCATATATGTTTATGATTATAAAATCTTCTCGGTCAATTGTTCCCTTGATCAGAATGAAGTGGCCCTCTTTGTCTCTTCTGATTAGTTTTAGTTTGAAGTCTATTTTGTGAGATATTAGAATCGCAATGCCTGCTTTTTCTTAGTGTCATTTGCTTAGAATCTTTTTCCATCCTTTCACCTTCAGGTAGTGCCTATACTTGAGGTGAGGTGGGTGTCTTGCAGACAACCAAAAATGAATTTTGTTTCTTAATTATTTAACTAGCCTGTGTGTATTGACTGTGTGTTTTGGCTGAGAAATATATGTTTTTATAAGCTATATAAAATTAGCAGGACTTTGGTAATCTTTTCTTAGTCAGGTTCAGTTCATATATTGTTATGGTCTGTAAGTAGTTTCCTTTGGTCAAGTTTTCCCATGAACATCAGCTTTGATAGTGAAAAAATAAGTATGCAATAATTGACCAGGGTGTTAATCGAGTGCTTGGAAATAAAAGCAATTTAAAAAATGTTTACTATATTTGCTACTTGAGAAGTATATGAAAGATATTTCTTATAAAGTCTGAAGTAGTGCATGAGTTATTTTCCACCTAACTCTTTGATTTTGGTTTGTTTCTACATTGTGGACCTAGGTTGCAAAAATTAAGTTTTGAGATTAAAAATGAAGATTAGCATTTCTTGTCCCAGATTCCACAACTGTTAAGAATTGAAATTGAAATGCAGGCAAACTAATTTCAGAAATCATACACTAAGCCAATATACTAGAGGATCTTCAGCTATTGACCTCTTATAAAGTTTGTCATCACAATCTTAAATATCACAGCTACCAAAAAGTAAAACTAGGCTGTTCTATTTTGGGGGAAATAGCCAACCTCTATTGCCCCTTTCTTTGCTAGCTTTGAGAACTATATGAAGTTTAATAGTAAAGCCACAGCTCTTGAAAACTTGTTGTTTCCTAAAAGCCTCACTACCAGTGAATTTAAGCTCCTGACAGATACTGGAAACATTATGAGAATGACACACATGGCTTCTGTTCACATCACCTGGGGAAAGAACATCACGTAAGCCTCAACCTCTAGCAGGGGCTGGGAGTGACAGGAGCAGACGTTCAGTGAAGGCACCAAACTTGCTCTGTGAGTGAAAAATTGGGATTTGGCTGGTGTTTTCCACATTCTTGTCAGTTTGTGACATGCTGATGAGTTGAAACAGAAAGACTGCATGCTAAAAGTTTGCTGTGACCTAACAAGGAAAGTTAGACAAGCCATTCCTGGTCACATAAGAGATTCTGTAGCCTTGTTTCTAAGATCTTTAATAATAATTTGATCTTTATGATTGCTAGGTACACCCACTGCTATCTAAGGCATCATTGATGCCTTCTCAGCTATTAACATGAAATGGACTCTTGGGCTCAGGATGTGAGGTCAGCAGTAGTTGGAGTCTTGACCAAATTATTCAACATTTTGAACAATATTTTGAACTTGTCAGTAAAGAAGGAATGAAGACAGTGTTTTCCATCCAGTGCAGTAGTAACCATAAATAAAATGCCCAGCATAGTAACTGCCCAATAACTCCTTACCACAAATACCACTCTTGTTAGTCCCCATGGTTCATTTATTTTAAGCCTAAGGCATCTTCAGGGGTTAAGTTCTGTAATGTGGTGAAAGCGCTTTGTAATTTTCTGTTGACTGTGCATTGTGGCCTCATGTTGCTTCTGGCCACCATCTAGTTATTCCTAAAGGAATGCAGTCATTCCTGTAGTCTGAAGCTCTCTATCATGCCTGGAAAAGACACTGTAAATGAATTACTTTTGAAAGTCAGGACAAGAAGAGTGTTCCACTTATCTGCTTGGAAAAAATTTTTGGCTAACGGTTTCTGGTATTGTTAGGTGTTTTGCATTTTCTTCTTATGTTTTGTTTGTTTCAGTGTTAAATCAGTGACGTACTTGATTTCTCAGATTGCATTATTTCTCTGCATGGCTAGTATCCATTTGCTGTATGGAGATAGACTGGTACGCTCAGGTTATTATACTAGTGTTCCGTTGTTTTTGACAAACTCCTTTTCTTGACCAGATATAATTCTTACTCTCAAACAAAGAATAGCCCAGCAGGATGGCTCATCTGTTAAAATGCACTGAACACAAAAGACTGACAAGCTGAGTTTGATCCCAGATTCCACTGGAGAAACAAAGAACTGACACCTGGGGGCTTTCCTCTGATCTTCTCACAGGCACCATGACATACATTTTCTCTCTCTCTCTCTCTCTCTCTCTCTCTCTCTCTCTCACACACACACACACACACTTAAACACATACCCTCTCTTTCACAAATACACTACACACGAAAAGGAAGAAAGGAAGAGAGGGAGGGAGGGAGAGAGGGAGGGAGGGAAGTCTCACAAAGTAATAAAATTAAAAAATAAAACACTAGGATCATGTGGTTAGACAGGCAACAAGCCAATGACTGCTTGGAAGGGTTGAGTTAGTCTCTTTAAGGTTGTGACTCTTAGTACTTAACCAAGTCTCCAGTGGATAGACCCACAGCCAAGGATATTTGGGGACACAAATTTGACACTATGGATCTTATAATGATATTATGTATGTATATATACACATTATATATACATATACATATAATAAAGTTACATGAAATTCAGCAAGAGGTACAAAGGGGTGAATGAGGATAGAGGAAGGAATCTAAATACCATCAGAATATATTCTGTGAAATTCACAAAGATTCAATAAGAAGGAAAAAATAAAGATTTGCATATATTTAGAATGATAATGACATCAGCATGCGATACCCTATTTTTCAATGTAGTCATTCTTTTATCCCTATTTTTATATATGCCATTACTCCATTTATAAAATTGTCTTTGAAATTGTACTATCTCATTTATTCTAGTGTATTAGGGTGCTGATAATATTGATAATGCTTCATCAGACCATTGTTAGACTATAATTTTTAATGTTTTATTATCATTTTTATTTTATGTGTATGAGTGTATTGCCTGCATGTATTTGACTGCACCCGTGTTGTGCAATGCCATGGAAGTCAGAAGAGAGCTTCAGATTCCCCTGGAACTGGAGTTAAGGACATTTAGTAGCTGTCATGTGGGTGCTGGGAATTGAACCTGGGTCCTCTGAAAGAGCAGTCAGTGCTCTTAACTGCTGAGCCATCTGTCCAGTCCCGACTATTTCATTTTTTAAAAATATTTTATTATTTTTATTTTATGTGTATGAGTGTATTGCCTGCATGAATGGTAATGCACCTGTGTCATGCAGTGCCCACAGAGGTCAGAAGAAGGCATTAGATCCCCTGGAACTGGAGTTACAGAAGGTTGTTAGCTGCCGTGTAGGTTCTGGGAATCGAATCCAGGTCCTCTGAAAGGGCAGCCAAAGTTCTCTCTGCCCCAGACTGTTTCATTGTATAATTTATTTTTTTAAATGGATGTTTTATAGTTTACAGGTGATTGGCTTAAATTTAACAGGGTCAATAAAATGGAATAAAGTTTATACCAGTGATGACTAACATTTATTAATATGCTTGTTGTTTATTGGTTATAATTGTAGTTCTTTCTGAAGCATTTTCTTACAAATAATGATATGTAAATGAGCTAGTCTCATACATGGAATGTATTTTTTCATCTTGTCTGACAGTGGAAATAGGCACATCATCTTACAAATCAGTGAGCCAATGTGTGCTGTACTGTACGCTCTTTTATCCTATGATGTGTGTTGGCTTACAAATTTATGACCTCTGACATTTTCCCTGTTATTTTATAATGAGCAAGAGGTATAAAAAAATGGAGATTATTGCAAAGTTTATAAAATGCTTTTAAAATGTAGGTTGATGGGATGAAGAGATGGTTTAGAGGTTAAGAGAGCTTATTGCTTGTGCAGGGGACCTGGGTTCATTTCCAGGCACCCATACGGTGGTTGGCAACCGCCTGTAACTCCAGTTCCGGAAGATTCCCAAGCATACTTCTGACCTCCACAGGCTCCTGCGTGTAGGCAGTGCACCATATTTATTCTCATTCTCTCTCTCTCTCTCTTTCTCTCTCTCTCTCTGTCTCTCATAAGTTTAAAAATAATTTTTCACTTGATTACATGTGTTTATATGTGTGTGTGTGTGTGTGTGTGTGTGTTTGTGTATGCATACCACAGTACACGTGGGGAGTTTAATGCACAGTGTGCAGGAGTCTTGTCTCTCCTTCTGTCATGTGAGTACTTGCCCCCGCCTGCGGGGACCCTGTACAGGTAAGGCTCGAGGGGGACCACTCCCTGAAAGGAAAAACGGGCAAGAAAGAAGAGACGGAGCCCAAGCAAGTCCACTTGTCAAGGGTCACTTTATTGTACTGCAAGCCTTTTTTTATATACAGTTTGTATTCAGAGGGGGTTGAAGAAGTTGGTCAAAGGTTACAGCATTCTTATGGGTATGGGAGGGGGACTGA
>NW_008356458.1:497615-516670 GCF_000622305.1 Nannospalax galili
TTACTTGTACCAGACCCATACTTTCAGAGGGATCAGAAGGATGGTAAAACTATGCTGCTTCAATAATACTATTATTATTATTATTATTATTATTATTATTATTATGATTTTATGGTACTTAGGTTTAACCTAGGTACTCCAGTGTGTTTGACAAGAGCTCTACCATTCAGCCACATCCAGAGACCCAGAATTAAGTATTTTATATTTTGTTTTTTAATACTTTATTATTTTTATTTTTACATGTATGAATATATTGCCTGCACATATGTAAGTGCATTTGTGTCATGCAAGGCCTGAAGAGGACAAAGGGCATCAAATTCTCATGTAACTAGAGTTATGGATAGCTGTTAGCTGCCACGTAGGTGCTGGGACTCAAACTTGCATCCTCTGCAAAAGCAGCCAGTGGTCCTAACTACTGAGCCACCTCTCCAGCCCTGTATATTTTTTTAAATATAGGTTTCTACTATGTAAAATGTCTTTAAAATGCCATCAAGAGGGCATTACAATTTGACTGAATTTAAAACATATGTTTACACAAAAATGTATGCATAGGTATTCACAGCAGCTTTTTTTCTGCAATACCCAGAGTGGTGAGAACCCATAATTCTATCATCTGATGAATGGATTGACAAAACATGGCATAGCAGTAAATGGTATATTATGCAGCCAGAAAAAAAAAATGAATGAAGTTCTGATGCACACTGTAATTTGTATGGAGCTTAAGAATACATTAAGTAAAAGAAACATCCATTAAATATCAAGAATAACCAAATCCAATCAAAATAGGAAGTACAGTATTGATTCCCAGGGCCTAAGGTACAAGGGAAAGGCAAAATTATGGCTTACTAAGCATTAACAGCCATTGAGTTGAGCACTTAAAAATGATAAATGGAAGCCGGGAGTGGTGGCACACACCTTTAATCCCAGCACTTGGGAGGCAGAGGCAGGCGGATCTCTGTGAGTTCAAGGCCAGCCTGGTGTACATAGTGAGTTCCAGGACAGCTGGGGCTACAGGGAGACCCTGTGTCAAAAAGGCCAAAAAAAAAATGATAAATGGCTAATTTTACATTATAAATGAATTTTATATCAATAAAAACATGAAAAATAAGATGTATTAAATATTATGGGAAAAGATGACCAATCAAATGAAATTAATGGAAATTCTTTAACATTATGGAAATGACCTTAAGTGCCAGTTTCAGGAAGGTTGACAAAAAAAGATTAGTATCTGTATAAATAATGTCAGGAAAATTGCTGTGTAAGAAAGTTGGATGACAAAGCTTTGTAAGGCACTTTACAGGTATCATGGTTTGGATGAGAGGTGTCTTCCACAGGACATGTGAAAGTTTGGTTTCTTCCTGATTACACTATTTGGGGAGGTGGCGGTTTGAGGAAGAGCCTGATTGGAGGAAGCCTAGAGTTTAATGCATGCCTTGAATAGATACACTTTTCCCCAGCCCTTTCTGGTCTCTGTGGTTCTTTCTTTCCATGGGGTAAGCAGCCTCATCCTCTACATGCTCCTGCAGCCAGGATGTTCTGCTGCACCTTAGGCATGAGGTGATGGAAGCAGCTGGCCATGGACTGACGCCTCTGAAACCATAAGTCAAATACATACAAGTCCCTTTTATGTTGTTTTTTCAGGAAGTTGTCGTAGTACCAAGGAACTGACAAGCCAGTAGTGTTCTCATTTCCAGAAGTACTTGCTGTCTCCCCCACAATGTAAGGTATAGGAGTGGGGATTAGAGAGATGTTTTCACACATCTGCCACTGAAGCAGCCTCATAGTGTAGTGGAGAGCCTACAGAGTGGGTGACAGACACTGTAGCTGGACATAAATTAAAGAAGGATTCCATAAAATCTGTTTTCAAAGGTGATGTAGGAATCTCTGTGGTGTATCTTAGGAGGAAAAAACATGAGTTTCATTATGACTTAACTCCTTTATCCAGATCCTTTAGTCAGTTTTCCACTGAGTACAACCATGCACCCTCTGTCTCTAATAGAAACAGATCAGGATCGTAAAGTTTTGGTTTAGATTGCAAGGCTTTGTTTTCTTCCAACTTCTGCTTTTCTGTTCAAGAGAGAGCATTACAATCTCTTTTTTTTTGTCTACAAACTGAGAAAACACATTTCCCTTTATGAATTTTTCATGTACTCATCGGATGCTTATGTGCTCTCTGCCCCTTTGCCTGGCCTGAAATCTACTTCTTACTTATCTAGTTCCTCTCTTGCTATTTGCCAATGCAAATGTGAGGTGAAAATCAAGTGAAATGCTAAGGGCATGCTAACATTGTGAAAAAGAGAAGAAAGGGAAGCAAATAGAGAACAGACCCAAAGAGGCAAAAGAGGCAAAGGTAACAGGGACATGTGAGTGGCTCAGGCAGAAAGAGAAGAGGACAGTTGGGAGGAAATGACAAGCTGTTGTGTGAGATGGGACAATAGATGGTGCTGCCCTATTCAAATTCAGAACACATGCAAACATCACTTTTTATTTACATTTTTATCGTGTGTGTGTGTGTGTGTGTGTGTAAGTGTAAGTAAGTGTCTGTCTGTATGTGTCTGTGTATCTGTGTGGGCATGAACACTCCAGGATGCATGTTTGGATGTCAGGAATCTGCTGTCCTCTTCCATCCTTTCCACCATGGAATCTTGGGACCAAATTCAGGTTGTGTGGCTTGCACGATGAATGCTTTAAATTCTATTCAGTATTCTTGCAGATTAAAAACTTCCTAATCAGGAGCTTTTTAACATAATTAAAATATATATTTTGAGATTTTCATACCAGATTAATGACTATATAATGACTATATTTACATCGCTTCCGCTCCTTCCTCCAACTCTTCCCACATTCCTCTCCCTCCCTTTCAATTGTGTAACCTCTTTTTTGATTATTGTTGTTATTATACATGCATATGTATACATATATATGTATATATGATCTTCTCAGTTCATTTAATGGCACTTGTATGTACAAGTGTTTAGAGCTTTTAAGTATGTAGTGGTTATTAGTCTTATGGCACTTTATCATAGTACAACAATGCCAAACCTTGTTTGCTATGGAGTCATCACCAAATACATTTTATTCTGTTATTGCATAGAATAATATTTTCATTATAGGAGTCTAATTTCAGCAACTGAGTAAATAAGTTACTCCTCACTAGAAAAGTATAATAGTATGAGTATATGATAGAATTCTACCTTGATGTAAATTATAAATTCTGTGAAATTATACCTGTATAATAATTTTCTTTTTTTAAGCAGTGATGAAAAGTTTGTTGTAAAGAAGATTCAAACACAATAGTGCCTTCCACAATGGTCATAGAGTTTATTAAGATAGTTCATTTTTGAAATCAGACTCCTATAATTGATCTATTAAAATGGGTCCACATCAACTTTGGATGTTCATGTTTATAAAGAAAATTATTTATTTTAACAGTGAAGAATAATTAAATAACTTACTGTATAAAGGGAGGAAGAGCCATGAAAATAGTTTTAGAGAAATATACTTAATAATGGGTATAATATTCCTGATATGGTAATGTACATACAAATTGTTATAAACTATTAAGATTTAATTGGTTTAGTTCAGACTCCAGATAACTTGAAAAATATATTAATACTGCAGCAGTTTATAATAGGGCAATCAACAGTAAGACAGTTTTATTATTTATGTTTTTATATTTGCCTGATTATCTGACATAATAATCTTTCAAAATACAAAGTGATAAAGAGTTAAAATTTTAAAATGAGAGGCTGGAGATATGGCTCACTGCTTAAGAGCTTGTATTAAGTATTTTTATGGAGGACCACATTTGGTTCCTAGCACCCACTCAGGGGTTCACTTGCCTCTGGTCTCTATGGGCACCTGCACTCATGTGCACATACCCACACATAGGCACAAACATACATATAAAGTAAAATAAACCTATTAAAAATGCAAAGACTCGGCCAAAATAATAATTATCTCCTATCAACAAAGGTGCAATACAGACAAAACATTGTGACTTTGGAGCAAACAAGGTGACATCAGGGTACATCCGTGTTTCATAGAAGCTTGGATAAAGCAATCCCACGCATGACAAATAACAAGCATCCTTTTAGTAGCTCATGATTATGCAGTTTTTAATCTGTGAGAATTTCGAATAGCATTTAATTTGATGAATGAGCTGTTAACCAAAATAGTTTATCTGGTTCAATTACTGTTGATAAATCTGTTTAATGACATTGTGATTTCATGTTATCCTGTCATGCCATAATTTAATTAATAGCTTATATTAAAGCTGTGAACTGAAAACATTTAGAATTGCAGGAGGACATCAAGGTTCCTTACAGTTTGCTTGCTCCCCCTTTCTACTGCACTCCATCTCTTACTTGCTATAAGTTAGTGCTATGAAAAAAATTACTAACAACGATGCATATTGCATCTTGTGCCAAACATCCCAGGCTGAGACAGGGGACTTCCTGGAGTCCAGGTGTTAGCGATTAAGCCACACAACATGGTGAGATTTGATTCCAAAAGAAAAATAAAATTGGTAACAAATTAGGAATAGCCGAGTGAAGCCTTTCTCATATTAAAACATCAATGCTTTCCCTACACTTATTTCCTAATTAGTATTAGTACATATTCATTTCAAGGACCTAGAAAAACCAAGGTATTCAATTCTGTATTGTTGCAACAAGGTTTTATCATCATTGTCGACTTAATATTATCCTACCAGATTTGTTTTTCCTGTGCTTAAATAGGTACATACGCAAATGGTTATGAACTTTTCAGTTTGTTTTATGGTGTGCAGTTTACAGTTAATTTTGTGCCTTAAGTAGCTTCCATGTCAGTAAATATTGTCCATTATTTTAATGTCCAAATAGCACCCCATTTTGTGGAGTATTTTTATAGAATGTAGTTCTCCTTAACATTGGGGTTATCTAAGGATGTAAATGAAGCTGTACTCAGTTTACTCTAGTGCCATATTCTGAAAAGGACATAAAAGAAACAGAATACCTAAAGAAGAGAGTCAAGAGTAACCATGGTTTTAACACGAGAAGGATGTGAGGAATCCAGGATGGTTTAGTCTGGAAAATTAAGCTAGAAATAGCATCACTGAAGACAGGCTCTCGGTGAGTGATTGATGCAGATTTGATATTCTGATTATACTGTTGAGGTGAGGCAAGGTTTCTAGGTAAAATGATGAACAGAACAAATTGCCACATGAAGATGCTTATAGTTGTATCAAACTGTCCTTCAAAAGTGTCCATGAACATTCTCTAACTGGAATGCTTTTTCTAGACTGGGCATTTACTTGTCAAGGTCTGCTGTGGAAATAATTTTATTACTTGATAATAGTTTAACTAGATCACCTTTTGACCTTTCTTCTGGTCTTGATATAAAAAATGATTCCATAAATTTGAATAGCTAGAGGCCTTTATGCCATCCTATGTGTTATCCTGCTGTGTAATATATGAAAAAGGTACTTTTTCTACAGTCCATTTCTAAACTGAAGTCTGAGATTACCTTTGTATGATAAGCAGATTTACTGGCTGAGTGACCTTAAGGTACATGCATCTCCTGGTCTTTGGTCATATTTCAAGAAGAGAAACAATAAAAAATTATTAATTTTAAGGTTATTGAGAATTAATATTCATGTAGGCTATGCTAATATTACAGGAACCTATGAGAAGCAGAGGCAGAAGGATTCCAGACACTGATGGAAATTTTGACAGAAAGAGTCGTTTCATAGAGCAGTGAGAAAACTCACTGTATATAAAGTTTTTCTCTTGAATATCAATTTAGTGATGCATTGATGTAGACGAAGATCTAGATATTCCAAGGAGGGAGTGCTTTTATTTTTTTAAATTTTTTTCCAAGGAATGCATTTAAAAGAGCATAGTTTATCTAAGTATTAAAGATAAGAAATGACATTCACGGCATATAGAAATATCCAAGGAATAGAAATTCTCAAACATCGTTTAGTCTGTTCTCCCCAGCAAATGAATCTTGTCCTCAGCCTCTGAGAAATACTCCCCTTGCACAAACTCAAAAGAGCATCCATTATTTTGTTACCTAATATATTTCTACTTATCCATGGCTTTCACTTATGTATTTGTACAATAAAATATTTGTACATTTATCATGTATGCCATAAGAAAATGTAAAATATCCATATAATGAAGGTACAAGAAGTGTAAGGTTGATTTAATCACCTAACCTCTAATATCAAACAATGTAGAGAGCTTACAAATTGATAAGGAGTTAACCCTGGACATCCATTCTTGTTCTCCTTTTAGACGGATAATCTGTTACAATCTGACTTCAGTCGTAAACATAACTAGATCAGAGAAGCCAGGACTGTATTTTCTCAGAAGTAGCTTGTCAGGACAAGTGGAGAGCCGCTGAGGAGAGCACGTGGCAAGAATCAAGTAGGAGAAAGAAATTCTACACATGGGACCAGACTCTCTGTGAGAAGTGTGTACCCTGACCACTCAAAGTCCCTTGTGTTCTCTGATGATTGCCAGCAATTTCTAGCCATCTGGCTTTCTCCAGGTCAGCTGATTTTCTGAGAACAGGTGAATGTAACTACTGCAAAGATGATCCAGTAGGGGTCAGGAACAGTAGGATACAAACTAGTAAAGTCTCTGGGTTATGGTGCCCACCGGGAGGGAGGAGACAACAGATTCCTTAAGGCACAGGGAAATGTGTCATGTGAAGGTTTTGGATGGAACAATGAGCATGAAAAGATTTGTGATTTCAGTTGCATAGTTATCCCGGGACAGTAATTGGACTTTCCTAGGCTTAGTTTTTCCACTTGTGAAGAAAAGGTGAGGACAGTAGTTATGACCCCACATCAAGGTTGCTGTAAGGACTAAATAGATATACTTGCAGTTTGAGGAACACATGGCAAGGCAAATGGAGCTTTGATGGGTAGAGTAAATGTCATAATGAAAAGGACACTAAGTTGTTGCTGAAATCAAATGGGTTGAGCATATTATAGGAGGAAGGTTGGATCAAATAAGATGATCTTCCAGTCTCCTCACAGCCTCATGGACATTTGACATCCAGCAGGCCTCTGCCAGCTCCCAATACCTGCCTCCCTTCCTACGTGTGTACAAAGGAAAATACGTTAATGAAGACAGGGCCTACTTATCTAGAGGCCTCTGGAGGCAATAATGGGTTTGTTTTTTTCTCTAGTTTTCCCACTTTCTGCCTTTTAAAGCACAGTTATACATATATCTTTATGACTGTAGTGGCTAAATAACTTGCTAAAAATGTTAGGGTTTATTGTTGTTTTATTTTTTTTTCTCCTAACCAGGGATTGAACCTTGCAGGACTATGCTAGGCATGGTAGGCGAGTACCCTCCACCGACCTCTATACTCAGCATTTTCTTATATTTTTTATGTTGAATCATAATGTTATAATTTACCTAAGAGGACCCATAATCACTCTGTAGCCCAGTAGCCCTCAGACTTGTGATGCCCATGCCTCTGCCTCATGAGTAGCTACAGTTACTGGTCTGTGCAACAAGGAATTTTAAAACCAGATCTTATTAGATGCTTCACATTGAAATTATAAACGCAACCACATTTGGAAGTTTCAAACAAATTTTTAATTTATTTACCTTGTGTTGGACTAGTTGGGAACTTGAGCCATGATTCTTCTGTGGAGGTCTGAGGGCTGCATGGGGTCTCAGTTCTCTTGTTCCACTGTTTCAGTCCCAAGGGAGAACAAGCTCAGATTGTCGGGCTTGTCGGCAGGAACCTTTTCCCACTGAAACATCTCTCTGCCCCTCAATTGGAAACCTGGCTGGATGATTTTCAGAGTTTAAAGACTTTAATTGCTGTCCTTCCTTATATTGCCAATGTTCTTGGAGTGTGATCATCTATAAAAGAGGTACATTTGAAGAACTTAGAATTTCCACAGCTAACATGATGTAGAATTAGGCAGTAGATGTATCTTCTCCCCTAAAATAATAGTCCAAAAATGTGAAGAAAGCAAGCAATTGTTTATTTGTCAGTGACTGATAGGCAGCACAGAACAGTATTCCCACAGACAAAAACAACAGTGAGACAAGCACTGAGTTCATCCTGGCTTTCATCCTGGAGAGAACTTCTCCTGCAGAGCAGCAAATAGGAAGCCAGGCCGGTCCCCAGCCTACCATAGTAATTTTGAGAAAATGATTAATCTTATCATATACAATCACTTAAATGTTATTGCACTGGATTACGTTAGAATATGTGTACCTTTTTCATTTATCCATGCAATACATATTATTTCTTGACCCCCCAAATACATATTTTTTTATTATTTTATGTGTATGAGTGTATTGCCTGCATATATGTAAGTGGACCCATGCCATGCATTGCTCTTGGAAGATAGAAGAGGGTGTTGAATCCCCTAGAACTGGAGTTATGGATGGCTTTTAACTACCATGTGTGTGCTGAGAACTGAACCCAGGTCCTCTGCAAAAGCATCCAGCGCTCTTAACCCCTGAACCATCTCTCCATTCCCTTTATTGATTTCTTAATAGGGTCTATGGTTGTATTGACAGAGGATAACTATATTTTGATGTAGGAAAGGCAGGATAGTTGGAAAGCAAGAGCGGTCAGTGAAGAAGTGAATGGGGCATTCAGGACAGTAGAAAGGTACAGTATGGTAGAAGCCACAATTGCATCAGAATCAAGAGAGGATGGAAGAAGTAGAAAGGCACATACTACTCTATCTGCAAGTCTTCTTAAAGATGTGCTCACTCACACAGCAACAGAGAGCTCCTGAAAGGTTTGGCCGGGATGTGAACCCCTGTGTGTGGAAAACAAGTGTCTGAAGGTACTGGCTAGAGCAAAGAAGTACAATTTAATGACTGAAATCAGATCTGATTTGAGAAAGCTGTTCAGTGACCTTTGAACACAAACTACAGGTCTAAGTTTTTTGAGTTTATCATTGCTGAAATGATCAAGTTTCTCAAAGAAAAACTCAAAACACTCATGAAATACTTTTTTATGATTTATGACTGACTTTCATGAGAACTTTATCTTGTAAATTAATTAGCGGCTTTTAATAAACTGCAATTTTAAATAAGGGTTGTGTTCTTCATGCAGAGTTCTCGGGTCAGTTTGAGCCTGATTCACACTATAGCTTTATTTGTCATTATCTGTGTTTGAAGTTGATAAGGTAACAGGGCTTCATCATTGAAAATGTGATCATTTTCATTCATTTGTCCTGACATTAGATTTATAAATGTGCATGTGTATGTGTATTAGTTTGCTCTATACATTATTGTTTTCATGGTGGCAGGGGGTATATGTATCATGTTACCTTCCCTAAGGATGGAACCAGGTTTTGAACACAATCTTGTTCAAATGAATCTCCCTGGGTAGTAATGAGGCTACATTTGGAGGCTTGAGGTTACAGTTGGAGGCTTTTCCCTGTTCAAAATGTTGTCTCCAAAATTATTGACCCATTCTAAGTGATGAATAAATTTTGACATTAGCAGGATGTTTAAAGGGCTCAAAGTAGGCCAGAGAATTGGCTCAGTAATGAAAAGTACTGGCTGTTCCCACAGGACCTGGGTTGGGTTCCCAGCACTCACATGGCAGCTGACACCTGTCCTTAACTCCAGTTTCAGGGGATCCAGTGTGCTCTTTTGGCCTTCATAGGCATTGCATGCACAGATACACTTACATACATGCAAGTAAAATACACACATAAAATAAACATAAATAAAAAATTTTAAAAACTGAAGGAGCTCAAATGAATTTTTAACAATTACTTTATAATTTTAAAATGGATTATAATATTTGGTTGTATTGTTATATATTCTGTATTTCATTGTATGCATCAGCTATTATATAATTATTAAAGGACTAATTCATTGAAGTCTGTTATTATTTAGGTGTTGCTAGAATTTATCTTTATATTGATTCCCTCTATGTTTCTTTGTTTTTGAGCTATAATATTTTGATGACCTTTTTTGAAAGACAGTAAAAATTGATCCATCATATAAAACTGTTAAAACAAAATGCCCCATAAATACTTAGTTATCTTCATCATAAAAACTGACACTTATATTTTCCCCCATGCATTTTTCCAGTGGGTTGTTTTTCTCACAAATTCTTCTCTTTCTGTTACTTAGGTCAATAATGAAGTTCACCAAGGCCTGGGTTATTTTCAAATTTTGTCCTATGTCTTAATAAATATTGCCACTCAGAATATCTTTGAACACAATGCTAGTCATGTAGTAGGTAACCCCTTGATAGTTACCGACTTGAATAAGTTGAATGTATCTGAATTTCTTATATTTTCTTTCCTTTGTCATCATCACTAGCATGTAGTACCATGCAAATGTGTGATGTGTTGATTTTTAAAAAGTTTTCACATGCATTGACCATCACACAGACAAACATATTCCATGGCTTCATGACAGTGCATCCTTTTCCAGTAGTGGTGCCATATTGCACTCAGGAAACCACTTTTCTGAGACATGATTCTTTAGGATCTTTTTACCTGCTATGGAATTTCTTAACAATGAGAAATGACCTACCATACAAAATTTATTTTGTCTTCCTGTTTTAGATTTTAAACATATTCTGAAATTCATAGGTATTAGTTTGTACATTAATGTTTCAATCCTTATAAATTCCTAATAACAGTCTATATAAGTATACTATATTCAATTTTTCTATAATCTTTTTGGTATTCTGGCCGTCTCTAGGTAGATAAGAATATAAAGTAGATAAGAATATAATTGAAACGAGTTCTTGGTGAACATACACAATTCTAAGAGGAGGACTGCAGAATAGTAGGTATTTTAGTCATTTTTCGTGTTTCTGGGACAAAATACCTGACAAAAGTGACTTAAGGAAGGGTTGTTTTGTGTGGCAGTTTGAAAGCACAGTCTGTCAGGTCACGGAAGTCATGGGGCCAGGAGCTTCAGACAACTGGTGATCATGCTTCCATACTAAGGAAGTGGAGAGAGGCAATGCTGATGCTCAGCTCACTTTCTCTTTTGTATTCAGTATAAACCCCAGTCAATCGGATGGTGTTGCCTACAAGTCAAGTGAATCTTCACACTTTAACCTAGTTCTGATAACCCCTCAGAGAAATGCCCAGAGGCTAACCCAATCCAGACAATTCCTCATAGACATGACCAGAAACTTGTACATTCTGTAAAGCTAACAGTCAAACTCAACCCTCACAGTAAGGGAAATATGTATGTGTATATATTAGTAAGTGGTCTATGGTCATACCACCCCAGAATTCGCCCTATCTCATCTGATTTCAGAACCTATGATAATTTTCTTTCTGTTGCTGTGATGAGCACCATGACTAAAAGCAACTTCAGAGAAAAGAACTTATTTCTCCTAAGAGGTTATAGTTCATCCTTGAGGGAAGTCAGAGAAGGAACTCAAGGCAGGAATCTTGAAGCAGGACCTGAGGCAGAGACTATGGAGGTACACTGCTTACTAGCTTGCTTCCCCTGGCTGGCTCAGCTACCTTATACTGCCAGGCACACCTGCCCAGAGATGGCACCTCCCATAGTGCCCTAGAACCTCCTACATCAAGGCAACGATTCACAGAGATGCCTCAGGCCAGTCTGATGGAGGAAATTCAGATTCCCTCCTCCCAAGTGTCACCAGTTCCTGTTGAGTTGACAAAAACTAACCAGCATAGAAGCTAAGCATAGTTGAGCCTGATTAGTACTTTGATGGGGGAAAGTGACAGCCTGATTGTCATTTTCCACTCTATTACCAGCAGTGTTTCAGGAGCATTTATTCCTATACCATCGCTGACATGAACATTGTCAGTTTCTTCATGTTAGCTATTCTTGTGGAAATGCAGTGTAATTGTGTTGTGGTTTAATTCAATTTCTTTATGACTATTGACTATGAAGTACCTCATTTATGGGAAATATTCATAAATTAGCTATTTTTAATTTTAAAATTTGGTACAAGAAGCAATCATTTTATCTCCATGTTTTTGTTTTTAACTTTTAAGTGGTACTATTATAATACCATTCAAACTATTGCTCTGAAGAGTAAATAAGATAAAATTTAGCACAGAGTCAAACATAGACATGGGTAGTCACCCATGGTCTGTCTGTCTGTCTTTCTTTCTTTCTTTCTTTCTTTCTTTCTTTCTTTCTTTCTTTCTTTCTTTCTTTCTTTCTCTTTCTCTTCCCTCTTTCCTTCCTTCCTTCCTCCCTTTCTCTTGCTCTCTCTCTTTCTTTCTTATTTTATTTTTATATGAATGAATGTATTACCTGCAATCATGTCATACAATGACCACAGAGGACAGAAGAAGTCATCGGATCTCCTGAAACTGGAGTTACTAATGGTAGTTAGCCACCATGTGGATGCTAGAATTTGAACCTGGGTCTTCTGCAAGAACAGCCAGTGCTCTTAACAGCTGTAGACAAAGTATTACTTTCTTTTGTTGTAATAAAATACCATGAGCAAAAGCAACTTACAGAAACATTTATCCTGGTCTGTAGTTCCAGAGGTGTGAAATCCATCATGGTAGGGAAGGTATGGCAGCAGGCAGCAGGAGCAGGAAGCTGGCTGATAGCATTTCCATCCACATACAGGAAGCAAAAAAGCAAACAGGAAGTAAGGAGAGGCTATCAATTCTCAAAGCCCACCTCCAAGTGACCCTCCTCCAGCAAGGCTGCACCTTCAAAGGTTCTATAACCTCCCCAAACAGTGCCACCAACTAGTGTTAAGTGTTCAAATATATAAGTCTATGGGGGTCATTTCTCAGTCAAACCACCACAGCCATTTAGCTAATATTATGAGACAAATAACATATTGCTATTTTATTAGTGGCACTATTATTCAGAGGCAAAATGATGTTTATTACTGTGGCACTTACTAATACTAAATGTTAGGGTTGTAATACTAATACTAAATGCATTAATACATGTCGTTGAATATCATAAGTCATATACATTGGTTGGCTGTCATTACCATAATTAATCCATTATATCTTTGTTTATAAGCATAGTTCTTTACTCATAAGTAGGGATTTATTTAAACATTTCCATTAAAACATCTTTATGAAATTAATTTTAATCCAATAAGCTGGTTTACCTAAATGTTCTTTAAAACCACAGACAGTGTTCATCCTGGATTTGATTACATTGTCTGTTAATGTGTTGGGCTCTAAGGCTTAATATCCTACAACAGTGGCCTCCTGTTTAGCTCATAGTCTGGGAGTGAGCAATTTGCATTGAACTCAGCTGGTAGCTCCTCTGGTCCTGAATGCACTGCTCCTCACCTTTCATATTTTGTCTTGCTTCAGTTGCAGGTGGTATTTAAGGCCTTTGTCTGTCCTTTCCTAGCCAGGTACCTGACCTTGCTCCTGTGGTGGCTAAGCAGGACTGCAAAAAGTACGGGAAGATACAGTGTCTGGGGAACCAGCCTCAGATCTACTGCAGTTTCCTCCATGTTGTCTTTTTGCACAGAGAGTCATGCTGATAGCCCAGATTCAAGGGCCAGAAAAATGTCACTCCTTCAGTATAACGAGGTGCAGTTAGAGCTCCCGAATATTCTGTCTACTTTGCCATTGAATGTTTGGGGGAAAACATCATTCAGGCATTTACAAATAAGCTTGTAGAAGTTATTAAAGAGTATTATGTTTTTCAGAAAAAAACTGACATAACACTTTAATGTACCATTTTATTTATTTATTTATTATTTATTTATTTATTTATTTATTTATTTACTTATTTATTTAGTCTTTTTGAGACAGGGTGTCCCTGTTGTCCCAGCTTGCCTGGAACTCACTATGTAAACAGGCTGGCTTGAACAAACATTTAATCCAAATGATCTAGAAAGTAAACTTTTGAACCGCTATGCTTAGGAAGAAGAGTGGGTCTCAGGCCACAGATACAAATATTACCAATTTAGCTGGACAGTTTAGTCAAATAACAATAGCAGTGCAGATAATTTTTGGTACTAGTTACTAGCTTCTGTTCTTATAAAACAAAACTATAATTACACTGAACTAAGATACATGATTTTAGGGAAACCTGATCGTGGAAAACTTTCATTTAAGTATTCTAAAAGTTGTTTACACTTAACTCTAAAACATTTTTCTTGCTCTTTACCAAACACTACCAACTACAATAGAGGTACTTTGAGAGGGAAAGTGGTGGCACTTATAAAACTCTTTCTTTAAACCTTTGTTTTAGAAATTACTTTCATTTTAATTCATTGTGTTTTAAGAAAATTCTGAGTACCTAGAGATTCTTTTATCAAAATGTGCATTTATGTGACAATATAAATTTACTTAGAGTATCTTAACTGTTACCTGGAATGTCTTTCAAGGGATCTGTTTGTGAGATATTTTTTTTCCAGAGTTGTGAACCATTAAATAACTTATTTGCACATATTAGAATACACATGATGCTTCAAAATTTACATATAAAAGAAAGTAAGGCAGATAAACCTGGTTGTAGTTTTAGTTTTAAATTTCTTACAAAATGCTATTAAGTCATCTGTTATACATCGTATTGTTGAATATAGAGGAACAATGCTAAACATTTTGATTCTTTAGTGAAGGTGACATTGATGTTATGTTGCTAGGCAGTGCTTGATGAGTCCCACCTGTATGTAATACAGCATTTGGGAGGCTGAGGCAGGAGGCATTCCAGGAGGCATTCTGGGTTACAGAATGAGACTTTATATAAGTGAAAGTGAGCTAGGCAGAGACAAAATGAGAGACAGAGAGGTCACAGTGAAAAAGAGAGAGAGAGAGGTAGAAAAGAGGAGAGAAATAAAGACTTCCCACTTTCTAATCATTGCCTTGACTGACCCATCTTTATAGAACTTCAAATTCCTAGTTATGAATTGAACTGATTTAACTCTGCCCAGATGGTCTCTAAGACATTCTGTACATATATTACATACATTTCTTACAGGCTATTTTTATTTTTATCAACATACACATGAATTTAAGACCAACCAGATGAGAGATTTGAGGCTGATGTGTTGAGAATGAGTACTTAGGCAACTGTAGAGTGATTGGCAGCATGGACACCAGATGAATTGAACAGTTAAGTGGATTAACAGATACATGCAAAAAGTATGTAACTAGCAAGAAATCATGCTTAAATGCCTTTAAATAAAATGTTGTATGCTTAAAAACTATTGCAAATACTTTAAATACTTCAATTTTTTGAGGCTGTTACTATTTTTTGTCAGTCAAATTATAATCTAGTCATCACATTTTCTTGGCCTTGAACTGGCTTCCTTCATGAATGTTTTAAACCTATAGTTGTATCTAGTAAATCAGAATTAGTATATCAATTTTAAGCACATGGATTCCATATATTGTTGAACTGAGCTAATTACCTCATTCCTCCTATATTTTCAGAAAATAGTTGCATAGTCATGTTTTCTCTGCATCAAAGTGTTGTGGAAACAGATGGAAATCCAGAATTTTGTCCACAATCCCTCAGTTCTCTCCTTTTCAACAACTCTGACTTTACAGATTCATTGGGAAACTTTCTAAAGTTCTCTATGAAAGAAATGGAAAGACTGTATCTGTCTATTAAAACAGAAAATTCTATGCCAGCAAAATGGTCCAGGCATTGCAGCAATGCCTGATGACCTGCATTTAGTCAGTGAATGCCAATGCCACATGATGGAAGGAGAGAACTGAATCCTGCATGTTGTCCTATGACCTACACACACACACACACACACACACACACACACACACACATCATCATCATCATCATCATCATCATCATCATCAGGGCATGCCCACATTCTCACTGATGAACACATGCCCATACAAATTAAATAAGTAAGCAAATCAATAAATACATTTAAAATCCTAAATTCATGACAGGCATGGTGGTGTGTGCCTTTAAACCCAGTCCTCAGGAGGCAGAGGCCAGCTGGGTCCACATATTGACTTCCAGGTAGGCTGGGACTAGAGAGAACCTGTCAAATAAATAAATTCTCAAAGTTCATTTATATTTATATTAAAACTTAACACCATTTTATAAAAGGAAAAAGTATATAAATAAATTTAGGATATAGCAAAGGAATTGTAAAGACTGGAAAAGCTGTAAGTTTTGCTTAATGAAATTATTCTTTCTTAAAATTTATTTTTATTTTATGTATATGGGTGTATTTCCTGCATGTATGCAAGTGCACCTGTGTCAGGCAGTGCACGGGAGGACAGAAGAAGGCGTTGGATTTCCCTAGAACTGAAGTTATGTACAGTTATTAGCCAACGTGTGGATGCTGGAAACTGAACTCCAGTCCTCTGCAAGAGCAGCCAGTGCTTTTATCAGCTGAGCCATCTCTCCAGCGCCTTAATGAACTTATCCTTGAAGTCCATGAGAGATAAGAGAAAGGTTAAGGCATGGATGCTTAGACTAAATATTAAGATTTTATCTAACTTAGAATATTAACTAATATTATTGAAGAGTTATCTTATTCCATGCATGCACCATAATAGCAACTACAAGTAAATAGAGGCACAAGCATCAGAAAGATTATAATTTTAAAAACACTTAGGTTATGAAAGCTTTTATTTAAATGATTAACCACTGAAGTGGTTTCCTCAGAAGACTTTGGAAATCTGATGTCCCTTGTCTCATCCATTTCTTCAAAGTCACTTCCCTCTTCTTGGAAAATTATTTCTAACTATGAATTTGGTTAGTTCTGTCTTATCAGAGATGTCTTTCAAATTCTGGCCTCAGTGTTCTAGTGGGTCAGAGTACAGAGAATTCTGAGTCTACATAGGAGAGTAGCTATGATAGCATCAGATGACACAGGAACTAGTCAAGGAATGGAATGAACTTTGAGGGGTTGTTGAACAAGGTCGTGGTAGGTGTATTAGTTACTTTTCTGTTGCTGTCATAAAGCATCATGACACTAAACAATTTATAGAAGAAAGAGAATATGCTTATGGTTCCAGAAGGAAAAGTGTCATATTTTAGGTGGTGGTGGTGGGGGTGCATTGCAGCAAGTGGCAGGCCTGAGAGAGCGCTGAGAGCTCAGGTCTCCAATGCCAAATGCAAAGCAGTGAGTGAGGTGCAACTGGGGAGAGGCTCTAGACACTCAAAGCCCACCTCCAATGACATACTTCTTCCCTGACCTGCCCAAACAGTGCCATCTATGAGGGACCAAGTCATCAAATACTTGAGCCCATTAGGAGATATAAGAGGATAATTGATCTGGAATTAAAATCTTGTCCACAGTTTAAAGAATTGAAAAGTTTAATAAAGTACCTCATAGAGTTTGGGTTGTATAGTATTGGTGAACGTTTTGATTTACTGAACATTCATAAAAAATGCATGGTATTACATTGTTTTCCAGAAATATATTATTTAGGTTTTTCATATTTTATTATTTTTATTTTATGTTTATGAATGCATTGCCTGTATGTATGTAACTGCATTTATGTCATGCAATGGTTACAGAGGTAAGAAAAGAGCTTCAGAACCCCTTGAACTGAATTTACAGACACTTGTTAGCCACCACGTGGGTGCTGGGAATCATACCTCAGTCCTCTGCAAAAGCAGTCTGTATTTTTAATCCCTAATCCATCTCTCCAGCCCCTGGAACTATAGCGTTTTTAATTCTATAAAGTGGAGCTTAGTTTGTTGATTCATTTTATCTCTTTCCAAGTTGAGATCCATACTTATAATTTAATCAGCATTGAGAAAGGTGCTATATTTATGCACACATAGAACATCTCATAAAATTTGTATCTTTAAGTATTTATGTCATTACATTATTTGTGTGGCCTTCAAAACAAAATTTTTACTGTAAAACTATAAAAGTTGTATTTATTAGAAATCTTCCCCATTAGTGCTCCAAGACATAAATTGTAAATTTTACTCAAATTTAAATTACACAAGAGCAGTGTGGGTTTTTTTGTTTTTGTTTTTGTTTTTTAATATGTATAGAGATTTATCAACTTAGCTCACAGGATAGAGTCCAAGTAGTACAACAATGGCTGTACCATACTGGAGAGGCTGAGAATCCGTAGTCGCTCAGTCCACAAGGCTGGATGTCTCAGTAGTCCCAATCTGGCGCTGAAGGTCTGATAAATTCCAAAAGATCAGCTAGTCTTCAGTCTACAGCAGCAAGACGAACTCACCAGCCAGAGAAAAGGCAAGCAGCAAAAAGCCAGGCGTTCTTTTCTGCTATGGCCTTTTATATGGGCTGCCATCAGAAGGTAATACCCACATTTAGGGTGTGTCTTCCAGCTTCAGATGATCCAATTTAGAAGATCTCTCTCATTTGAGTTAATCCCAGATCCAGTCAAGATGACACCCAGGATTAGCCATCAGAAGTCTGCCCTTTGTCAACTTGATACCCAATAGCATCTCTATGTCATGCTTAATTTTCAAATGAAAACAATGTTGAGGTCATAATTTCACCTAACATGATATAACTATCCTATAATACAATAACAAATGCATTATATATCTTAGAGTAGGTGATAAGGTCTTCAAGGAATGCTGAGTCCTTTAGTGTCTCATAACCCAATATAATCATATAGGTTCACAACACTTAACCACTTAACACATCTCAATTACGCATTCAAAAAAGAATAACTCAAGTATATGCTTAACTCAAGTATATGTAAACATGCACAAGCCTAATCTTAACCAAATAGGACAAAAATACTCATGTCAATTACAATTCATGTTTCTACAACAGGTCACGTGGCCTAGGTTGGTATTTGTAACTACCTTCCTCTACGACCCATTCTGTATTTCCTCCACCATCAGCAAGCACCTCTGCAGGTCTTGGCTCGTTCCCTGGAGGAGTGACCCATACTTTCATCCATGAAGGGTCTGGGCCATTTGTTGTCCTGTCTGGATTGGGTTGTTGCAGTTTCCCATTGACCTTAATCACAGGACATGGTAACACCAAAAGTCGTCCTAAGGAATCTCCTGCCTTCCAGATATAATCTTCATTACATCCATTGTGGAGAACAAGTCCAATTTCCCCCTGGTAGTCTGGGTCAATCACCCCTCCTAATACTGTTATTCCTTTCTTAGCCTGCTGACTTAAGGGCATCAGAAGCCCAAAGTGTCCAG
>NW_008356458.1:517191-517928 GCF_000622305.1 Nannospalax galili
ACTTGTCCTTCTGGTGAATCTAGTCAGCCTATCTAGAGGTCTTTGTTTTAGGAGGGTCAGCTCTTCCTCATCTAGCGGTATTCAGTTGTCAATGTTCCTTTGGATAAGATTGGGGTCTGCTGTTCAATTGCACAGTTCTCTGCTGGGTTACTATCTGGGAATCACTTTGGGCACCCTGGCCAACAACTCAGAAGGAGGTGTCTCCTTTCTGGCATTGTTGCTTGCCTTTAGCTATACATATGGTCTCTTATGAAATTATATTGCCCCTTTAATCTTTGGTTATACTTTCATTTTGGGTATTTAAGTCCTCACAGTTGGTCCAGATAAACGAATTTATTTTCACTCTTAAGGTCATTTAAGGATCTGTCCCTCAGGGGTCACATGGGCTTGGGAGGAGCCCCTGGCTCCTTTCTTTTACCACGTCCACCCGTGTGAAGATAAGTCAAAGGTCCTCTTCGACCATGGTTGGCTTCACTTGGAAGCATGGAGGAAATCATTCCTCTATGTTGACCCTCTCTTTAAAAACTGGACACTGGTTCAAGTCCATCGGGTGGGGTCTCCTCGGCCTCCTTCATCAAGAGGACAGATTACCTACCACCATTATAGGACATTTTGAGAGATGCTCATAGTCCCCTGGAACTAGTCAACTTAGGAGAACAAGGAGCAAAAACTGTCCTTTATGTCCCTCTGACCAAATTTTTATAGACCTCAAAGTATGTCTGTTAAACACCCAAGAA
>NW_008356458.1:518158-519719 GCF_000622305.1 Nannospalax galili
CTATCCTGTGGTCCTACCTCTCTTGAGCTCCTTCTTTTCCTTTATGCCCTAGGTTCCTCATATACCCTTCCTTCCCCCCTCCCTTAAACCCATTTTTTATCCATATCTCCCTCATTAAGGCCTGTTTCCTACTGTTTTTCTCTTTCAGGTTCTTTCTTTTCCTTTACCTCCCTGTTTCCTTTTCATTATCCTGGTTACTGTAGTTATGTCTCGTTGTATACTTATTTATCAGAGTCTGATTCTAGGATCCACATATGAGGGAGAACATATGTCGATTTTTCTTTCTGAGTCTGTGTTACTTCATTTAGTATAACAGTTTCTAGTTCTACCCATTTACCGGCAAATTTCATGATTTCATCTTTTTTACTGCTGAGTAAAACTCCATTGTACAAATGAACCACATTTTCATTATCCACTCATCAACTGAAGGACACTTAGTTTGCTTCCATCTCTTAGCTATTGTGAAAAGAGCAGCAACATGGATGTACAAGTGTCTGTGTGATAGGATGAGTTATTTGGGTATATACCAAGGAGTGGTGTAACTGGGTCAAATGGTAGGTTCATTTGTAGTTTTTTGGGTTCTCCCCACTGCTTTCCATAGGGGTTGAACCAGTTGGGAGCCCCATCAGCACTGTATGGATGTTCTCCTTTCCCCACATCCTCTCCAACATTTGGTATCATTTGTTCTCTTGATCTTAGCCAGTCTGACTGGGGTAAGGTGAAATCTTAAAGTGGTTTTGATTTGCATTTCCCTAATTATTAGTGATGTTGAACATCTTTTAAGATGTTTCATGGCCATCTTTACTTCTTCTTTTGAGAATTCTCTATTCAGCTCCTTAGCCCATCTTTTAAATGGGTTGCGTCTTGTCTTGGTTCTCTGTTTTTTGAGTTCGTTATAAATTCTGGTTATTAAACCTCTGTCGGATGTGTTGCTGGTAAAAGCTTTCTCCCTTTTAGTGGGTTTTCTGTTTGTTTCCTTGGTTGTCTCCTTTCATGTACAGAAGCTTTTTAGTTTAATGTGGTCCCATTTGTTAACTCTTGCCCTTGTTTCCTGGGCTATTGGTGTCCGGTTTAGAAAGTCCTTTCCTACACCTATATCTTGTAGGTTATTCAAAATGTTTTCTTCTAATAGTTTCAGAGTTTCAGGCTTTACATTGAGGTCTTTGAGCTAATTGCAATTGACTTTTGTGGAGGTTGAAAGATAGGGGTTTATTTTCATTCTTCTACAAGTGGAGATCCAGTTTTGCCAGCACCATTTGCTGAATATGCTGTCTTTCCTCCAGTGAATATTCTTGGCCTCTTTGTCAAATATCAAGTGGCTGAAATTGCATTTACTCATATTTGGGTCTTCAATTTGTTCAATTGATCTATGGGTCTATTTTAGTCCCAGTACCATGTTGTTTTTATGACTATAGCTCTGTAATACAGATTAAAATCTGGTATGGTGATCCACCCAGCATTGCTTTATCTGTTCAAGATTGCTTTGGCTATTTGGGGTCTTTTGTGATTCCATATGAATTTTAGGATTTTTTTTCTAGTTCTGTGAAGAATGTCCTGGGGA
>NW_008356458.1:519772-522357 GCF_000622305.1 Nannospalax galili
ACAATATTAGTTCTTCCAATCCATGAGCATGGGAGGTCCTTCCATCTTCTAATCTCTTCCTCAATCTCTTTTTTTAAAGATTTTAAATTTTCATTTTAGCGCTCTTTAATGTCTTTGGTCAGGTTTATTCTGAGATATATATTTTTTGCAGCTATTGAGAGAGGGAGTGGTTACATGTGCTCTTTCTCTGATTGCTTGTTATTGGTATATAGAAAGACTACAGACTTTGGAGGTTAATTATGTAATCTGCCGCTTTCCTGAACATGTTAATAATTTCTAGGAGTTTTCTGATGAAATTTTTGGTGACATATGATATCATATCATCTGCAAAATGGGATAATTTGATCTCTTCTTTTCCAATTATTACTCCTTTCATTTCCTGCTTTTGTCTTATTGCTTTTGTAAGAATTTCAAGCACTATGTTAAAGAGAAGTGGAGATAGTGGACAGCCTTGTCTGGCTCCTGATTTCAATGGGAATGCTTCCAGTTTTTCTCCATTTAGAATGATGTTGGCTGTGGGTTTGTTATATATGGCTTTAATTACATAGAGGTATGTTCCCTCCAGTCCAATTCCCCCAGGACTGTGAACATAAATGCATGTTAAATTTTGTCAAAGATCTTCTCTGCATCTATTGAGATGACCATGTGGTTCTTGTCTTTGAGCCCATTGATATGATTTATGATGTTTATTGACTTATGGATATTGAACCATCCCTGCATCTCTGGGATAAAGCCAACTTGATCATGGCGGATGACCTTTTTGATCTTTTTGTTGTGTGTCTTTATGTGGTTTGCAAGTATCTTTTTGAGAATTTTTGCATCTATGTTCATTAAGGATATGGGTCTATAGTTTTCTTTTTTGGTTGTATCTTTGTCTGGCATAGGTATTAGAGTGCTGCTGGCTTCATAGAAGGAATTTGGAAGGTCTCACTCCATTTCTATTTTTTTTTTGAATAAATTAAGTAGTATTGGATGCAGATCTTCTTTAAATGTCTGATAGAATTCTGCTGTAAATCCATCTGGTCCTGGGCTTTTTTGTCAGGAGGTTTTGTACTACTGTTTCAATTTCTTTTTGTGATGTAGGTCTGTTTAAGCTGTTAATCTCTTCTTGGTTAAGTTTTGGTGGTTCCCATGCCTTTAGATATGCATCCATTTCTTTTAGGTTTTCGAATTTGGTAGCATATATGTTTTTAAAGTATTCCCTTATACTGTTCTGTATCTTTCTGGTGTCTGTTGTGATGTTTCCCCTTTCATCTCTGATTTTGTTGATTTGGAGGTGCTCTTTCTTTCTTTTGGTTAATTGGGCTACTTTTGGTTAACTGGGATAGCCGTCTGTTGATCTTGTTTATCTTTTCAAAGAACCAACTCTTGGAGTTGTTGATTCTTTGTATTGTTTTCGTTGTTTCAATTTCATTCATTTCTGCCCTGATTCTTGTTATTTCTTCTTGTCTGCTGGGTTTGGGTTTCATTTGCTGTTGCTTTTCAAGTGTGTTGAGTTGCAATGTTAAGTCATTTATTTGTGTTCTTTCCGATATTTTGATGTAGGCACTTAGAGCTATAAATTTCCCTAAGGACTGCTTTCACTGGGTCCCAGAGGTTTTGTCATGTTGTATTGTCCTTTTCATTTAATTCCAGGAATACTTTTATTTCTTTCTTCATTTCTCTTTTGACCCATTCATCATTCAGGAGTGTGTTGTTTAATCTCCATATGTTCCTGTGGTGGTTAGGGCTTCTTCGGGTGTTGATTGTAAGCTTTATTGTATTGTGATCTGATAGAATGCATGGAATTATTTCAGTCTTTTTTTATTTGTTGAAGTTTGTTTTGTGCCCCAGTATATGGTCAATTTTGGAGAAGGGTCCATGGGATGCTGAGTAGAAAGTATGTCCTTGGTGCTTGGGTGGAATACTCGGTAGATGCCTGTTAAGTCCATTTGATATATGGTATTGTTAAATTCAGATGTCTCTCGGTTAATTCTCTGCCCTGTTGACCTATCTAATCAAAGGGGGGTATTGAAATTGCCTACTATTAATGAGTTGGGGTTAATATGGGTCTTAAAGTCCTGTAGTATTGTTTTTATGAAGTTGGGTGCACCAAAGTTTGGTGAATATATGTTCCTGATTTAATATCTTCTTGATTCATTGTTCCTTTGATCAGAATAAAGTGGCCTTATTTGTCTCTTCTTATTAGTTTTAGTTTAAAGTCTATTTTGTCAGATATTAAAATTGCTACGTCTGCTTTTTTCTTAGTTCCATTTGCTTGGTATATATTTTCCATCCTTTCACTTTGAGATAGTGTCTGTCCTTAAAAGTGAGATGAGTTTCTTGCAGACAACAAACAGATGGGTTTTGTTTCTTAATCCATTCACATAGTCTGTTTCTTTTGACTGGGGAGTTCAGTCCATTAATATTTAAAGTTATTAATGAAAGATGGGTTTGAATGCTGTCATTTTTATTTCTGTTTACATTCTTGACATAGCTGTACTTTTCAACATTTATACCTTCATTGGATTTCTTTCTGAAATCCCTTGGGTATAGTCATTCCTTTCTTCAGTTCTTTGTATTGTTCCCAGATCTCTCTGAAGGGC
>NW_008356458.1:522372-523108 GCF_000622305.1 Nannospalax galili
AATTCCTTCAGCCTATTTATGTCATGGAAGATTTTTCTTTCCTCTTCGACTATAATAGACATTTTGGCTGGGTATAGTAATCTGGGTTGGCATCTGTGGTCATTTAAAACTGGGAATACTTTGGTCCAGCCTCATCTGGCTTTCATAGTTTGCACTGAAAAGTCAGCTGTGATCCTAATGGATTTTCCTTTATATATGACTTGTTGTTTCTCTTTTGCAGCTTTCAGAATTGTCTCTTTATTTTGTATGTGTATTGTTTTTACTATGATGTGCCATGGAGAGTTTCTTTTCTGTTCCTGTCTGTTTGGTGTTCTAAATGCTTCTTGTATTTTTATGGGAATATCTTTCTTTAATTTTGGGAAATTTTCTTCCACGATTCTGTTGAAGATCTGGCACATGCCATTATATTTGAATTCCTCTCCTTCCTGTATGCCTATGATTCATAAGTTTGGTCCTTTTATGGTGTCACACAATTCCTGCATATTCCATTCTTGTGCTTTCTTAAATTTTTCATAATGTTTGCTTGTGTGATCTAGTTCGTCCACTTTATCTTCCAGTCTTGATACTCCTATTGGTGAGACTTTCTCTTGTCGTTTCTAATTGGCTTACTGAGTGTTTCACTTCCTTCTTCATTTCAGCCTGAGTCTTCTTCAATATTTCTAACTCTTTTCTGAATTCGTTCAGAAGTTTATCCCTATCTTCCTTCAGTTCTTTGATTTCTTTTTTTGTGTGTGTG
>NW_008356458.1:523227-528481 GCF_000622305.1 Nannospalax galili
GCTATTATTTTTTCTCTGTGATTTTGACATGTGAATTTCTTTTGTAGTTTCTGATTCTTGTGTGAGACTCACGCCTTCAAGTTTAGGTCTACTTGTTTTTGTGAACTTTATGGGTCTTTGTGGTTTACTTTTTGGGCATGAAAGGCTGTTTTGTCTAAGCTTCTGGTTCTCTCTCTTGATTTTATTTTGGAGTGGCCAGATTGATTTTGTCTTCAGGAGTTCCCACAGAGGCCCAATTCAGATGAGGGTCAGATGACTTCAAGCTTTCTCCTAAGGTCTGGATCCCTCCAGACCGATTTTGGCCTCAGGAATTTGAGAGTTTTACTAGCCTCAGAGCCTGGCCCAGAAAAGATGTTGGTCTAGGGCAGCTGGTGGCTATGCCACCCAGAGATGCAAAGGCAGATTGGGCTGGAAGAGGCAAGGATGCAAAGGCAGGAAGAGGAAAGGTCAGCTCCCAAGTCCCAGAAAGAGGATGGCAGGTGGTGCAGGCCCAGGGGAGCAGGGGGAGTTGTGGGCGGGGCCGGGTCCAGAAGCAGTGCTCCTGGGGCCCAGAGAAGGACTCAGCAGGGTGTTTTTTTATCAATGAGAAAATCTGGATTTGGAAAAAAGTCAACTGAGACATTATAAAAAAAATGTTCTCACTTGTTTTAAATTTTAAAAATCAGTTTTCTTTGATATCAACTAATGACTCAGTAACCATATTTGCATTAGTTTTGATAGTTAACAGTAGGTTTGTTTGATTGGAGTTTTCAGAATAAAGGGGAGACTCCTTTTGGAAGTTTTGCCCATTTCACATCCTAAACAACAGTTCCTTACATCCTGGAACCTTGGAGACTGTATCCACAAGTGGATGTTTATTTTGAGCCAAAATGTTGGAAATAACTGTCTTATTTATGACACCTTGCTCTTTCCATTGCAGCCCCAAACAGGATAGGATTGGATTGTATTTTAGTCAGTCAGCCTGCCTTCCATATTTTTAGTAAAATCTTTTATCACAGAAACATGAATAGCACAAGATCTTGCCTACTTTTGGGGTTTCATATAGGAATGTGTTTCAGCTGTAAGAAATGGCAAGTTGAAGGATGATCACTTTCAAAATACTGTTCTCATCATTTCTTAAATCTGGTTTTATACCAAGCATCTATGCTATGTCCTTGACCTTTTTAAAATATGCATTGCAAACTGAAATACCTGAATCCGCGAAGTACTCTCATATTGAATGAATAACTGAAGGATAATAATGGGAAACCTCAAATACATGCAGATGTATTTTTACTAGCTATCACTGTGGTATTTAAAAAATTGTAAGGAAACACTAATTACTTCTATGATGGGAAGAAAAGCAATGATTTGTATCAATTTATATTATTGTGGCCTTCATCATATCTCTTCATGAATAATCTCTTTCTTTTAGTCTTTCATTAAGCCTTTATAAATACACTTTTATAAATATGGTTGACATTTAGTTATTTTATTAAATATAATAAACACCAGAAAATATTGAATTAAGAAATCTTACAATATTCTCTACTACTAGTAAAAACTGTGGTTACAATTGGTTCTGTTCTGTATCATAAATAAATCAGAGAAAATGTACCTTTTTTTTCTATTTCATGTTAGAGGTCTTGACTTTTTTGTTGATAGCTGGTTTTTAATAGCTTCATCTTATGTTTTATTCCTTTTGATTTGTCAGAAATTTGATTATCAGCCTGGAGCAGGAAAACATAATCACAGCAAAAGCAGGCAAGTCATTTAGGAAATGCTGCAGAGTGGCTGGAACAGCATTGTGTATGCTGCGTTTGACTGGTTCAGAAGCACAGTCTGAGAAACATATCAACCCCAGATTGGAATGCACTGACCACTACAGTAAGCACCTCTCCTGGGTGTGTGTTGCTGTCCACTGTGTTTGTCATTCACCTTGTGCATGCTTGGATACTGAAACATAAATGAATACTTAGCACTAGGATAGCTACATTTTATGTTTACCTCTGATTTCTACATACTAGCACTCTGCTTAACAGAAATCACTAACAAAATGAAAACTATAGCATGAAACTGATGAGCAGAATACAGCCGAAGCTAATAGTGACTAATGACAAATGTGTTTGTATTCATCCAAATTGAAATCCTAATTACGTTTTTTTTTTGTGTCAGAAATTTTATGGAGTAGGCAGGTAAGGGATTAGTTAACGTGGATTTTATAAAACTATAAATGGTTTGAAGCTTAGACATATAATTTTTAAAGTAACTATATACTATGACAATGTCTTGGTTCTGGCTTTTTAGTGTATATTAAAGACATGGTAACATTTATTTTGGGGATATGGTCCTGTTTTCTCTGTTTAATTTCCTCATGAAGAAACCTGAGAGCCATGCCTTTGTTATGAAATTCTTCCAAGTAGAATTCTGTCACTTCTATCCCTTTGCTTATGGAAGTGCTTTGAAGACAAGAGCTCATGGTCTCTGCCCACTGTAAATGTGAAAAATTGGTCACTGTCAGGTGAGGAAGAATACTTCTTGATATTCTGGAGTCCCCATTCACATAGCTTTAGTCCTTCTGGGCTATCATTTGTGCATGGCAGTAGAATGCACACAGCACATGGTCCTTTAGCCTTTAGCATGTGGTCCTTTAGCTCAGTGCTATTCACATTTCTGACAAATCTAGATAATGTAGAATACACATTAGGTGCATTTATGGTAAGTCTGTGTCCAAATACGTTTTGAAGGGTGGTTAAATTAATAGTATTAAGAGACATTTTTGGGGAACTGACATATTCATTATGTTGTAATGAGAAGTTGAGAACCAATATTTGAAGTAAAATTTTTCTCTTACAAATGCTTTTAAAACATTTAAATGTTTATGACTATTAATTTCATCATTGATCTTCACCTAAACTTTTAATAGAATTCCATATATACTAATGATGTGACTTGGTTACAATGCTCACTTCTCTGTTACTAAAGTGTATTAGTATATTTAAAGAAATTTATTGCACATTAGAAATACCATATTATAAAATGCTAGTTGCATTTTTAATCTACACCATTTACACTCAGTGAAATATATTTACAGCCAGATTCTATTAGTACTTTTTTGAGTTTTACATGTTCTTTGACATTGATTATGATTAAAGATGGATCAAAGGAAGGAAAATGGTGGTCTATCCCTCATGAGCAAGACACTTAACATCTTCTCACTTGAATTCACAATATAATTTAGATGAATCACTCTTGGCTTTTGTAATTAGGATAATAATAAAGACTAAATGTTGCCTTTATCACATTATGTAGTCCGACTCACCAAATAACGTGTCCAATAATATGACACACATATTGTCAGTATGCCTACTGAACATTCAAAATAAACTTCTCTGTTGTAATCTGTATATGTGGCTTAAGACAATTGTCTTTCTGTATAATAATCTTTTGAGACTCTAACTTTTGAAAACATCACATATATTATTAAAAGTAGATGTTTGGCCAATGGGAAAATCCTGGAGCTATAAATTCATTTATAAACAGCTAACATGGGGGTAGCTGGGATTCTGAAAAGATTAAAGGATTAATAAGATATTAGAACATTATCTTTCATTGTGTTAGGTAGAATGTACAGCACCATTTCCTCGGCTGTCCCTGTGCATTTACATTCAGTGTTTACTCAGTCCTGTCAGTTATTATCAAAATTTTACAGTTGAAAAGTCAGTGTATGAATGGGGCAGAATGGTCACAGATTTCCCAGTTATTGGTCGAAGAAAAGCCCAATTCTGCTCTGGCCTGGGTAGTTAAAAACCCACCCCAACAAGAATCCTCTGTAGTATTTGTTAGGGAACACACTCTTCAGAGAAAGGAGTCGTGTATTTGACAGCTGAGATGCACTGACCCCCATAAATGGTCTAAACTGAAGATTATTCTACCTTAGGATCTGATCTCTCTCTCTCTCTCTCTCTCTCTCTCTCTCTCTCTCTCTCTCTCTCAGGAAGTGGTACTGTTAGGAGCTTTTCTTTGCATTTGTTTGTTTAATGTTACTCAACTTATTGTTGAACTTCTAAGCAATGAATTTTAAGACTTGCTAGGTTCAACTTCTCTGGTCTTTTGTACGAATGTTCTAATTTCCAAATTTTATGTTTATTTAGGTCCTTGATTCTTTATAGGTTTCAGTTCATAAATTTGATATTTAGTTAATAAGTTTATTCCTTAGTATTTTATGTTTTGTGTTTTATTGGCATGTAATAGTATTTCACTGTTTTGGTATTTTCAGTGGAAATGTTTAATAAATTTGGATTGTTCATCTTCATCATAATATAAAATAAAACTTGATTTACTTCCAGAAGTCAATTCTCTGCCTCTGCCATGTAGGTTCTAGGGATGAAATTGTTTATTAGACCTAGTGTTTTTCTCTCAGTCATTTAATTTTTTTTTATTTAGGAGAACATGGCATCTGTAAGTTGTGATAGTTCTTCCTTTCCAAAGTGGGCATATTTTATTTCATTTTCTTGATTAATTCCTACAACTAGGTCATATAAATTTCTCAAGATAATTTGCTTATTTTGTTTTGATCTTATAAGAAAAACATTATGTGTTTGCAGATAAATATATTACTTTCAGGTCTTTCATTAGATTATTTTTTAAAGTTGATGATGTTTCTTTTGTTCCTTCTTCTTTAGGTGTTTTTCTACAGGGTTATGTTGCATTTCTTCAAAGGCTTTAATGCAAGAATAAAACGATTCATGCAGCCTTTGCCCTTTATTGTAATAACATGGTGTATTAATTGCTATTCTATCACTGTGATACATACAATACCACAATTACAGAGGAAGAATCCATAATAGTGGGGGAAGCATATTAAAGAGAAACAGAGATCACATTTCCATCCACATGAAGGAACAGAGTGAATGAACTGCTGTAGGACGAGCATATAAGCTGTCAAAGCCCACCCATAGTGCTGTGTTTTCTTCAGCAAGGCTGCACTACCCCCTAAAAGGTTAGACAACTTCCCTAGATAATGGCATCAACAGGTGCACAAGTGTTTAAAATGCCTGAACTTATCAGGGATATTTCTCATTTAAACCACCAACATGGTATGTTATCTTGATTGGTTTACTTATGTTGTGACCATCTTGTGTTCCTAGGTTAAGTTCACTTGATTGTGATGTGTAATTCTTTCCATCTGTTGCAGCATTGAATTCTTAGGAATTTTTTTCTATGCAATATAAGGGATTTTTAGTGTGCAGTTTTCTGGTGCATATTTTTCTTT
>NW_008356458.1:529000-561999 GCF_000622305.1 Nannospalax galili
TATACATATAAAATACGTTCTGATTAGGGTAACCCTATATCCTCTCTAACCTCCCACCCCTAAAATATCCCCTTCTTCCCTACAATTTTCTTTCAAAATTCATATCTACACACATCAAGCTTCCATGTTTCTTATGTTTTTTTTTAGACACACTTTGTTTAACCAGGATCATCAGTGTGACGATGAGTTTGGAGCCTGTTGTGCATCTAAGTAGGTACACAAATTAGGAAATGACTGCTGCTCTCCCAGAATCCATCAGTAGTCAGTACATAAGCAACAAATAGTAGGGCCCTGGGGTCCCCTCCCCAGTCTATGATTGGCTATTGTTGGGACTAGTAATGTGTGTGCTCATTGCAAGCACAAACTGCTGCTATAGAGGCATGGCTGCATTGACTCTCCAGAGCCCAAAAGTTGACATTTCACAGCTCTTCTTCCTCATCCTCTGACTCTTTCATCCTTTCCACTCACTCTTCTGCAGTGATCCTGAGTATTGTAGGTGGTAGTTTTAAGTTCTGTTTTGGGCAGAGTCCTTAACCATTACTAAGTAGCACCCCGAGAAGCTGCGCATTTCAGCATTCACCTCTACCATTGAAAAGAGAGGCTTCTCTGCTTAAGGCTGGGAGTATCATTGGTCTAAAGGAATAATCATAAATGTTTAGAAGGAAGCTTGGCTGTCTTGGGGATTTAGCTAAATATCAGCAGTCCTTATGCATTTAAGAAGAATGTACAGTCTGCATTTTGGAGTGGTGTGTTCCAAAGATGGTTTCTGTTTGGGTTTCTTTGTAGTCTCAATTCTGTCCTTGTATATTGTAATGGATCTGCCAAATTTTATTTCTACTATTGAAAGAGGAATATAAATTTTATTTTTTAATTAATTAATTAAGTTTGTGTGTATGAATGTTTTACCTGTATGTACATGTGTCTGTGCTTTGCAATGCCCATGGAGGCAAGAAGAGGACATCAGATCCCCTGGAACTGGAGGTAAGGATGCTTGTTAGCCACCATGGGGATGCTGGGAACTGAATCCCAGTTCATTACAAGATCATTTAATGCTCTGAACCATTAAGCACTGAGCCATCTCTCCAGCCCCAAATATCAAATTTCCAGATTGATCTTGTGCTCATTATTTTTCCTTTTAGTTTTTGAGTATTTTTTAATATAAAAAGAAATTTATTCAGGTCAGTTGGGGCTACAGAGAGACCCTGTCTCGAAAAGACAAAAAAAAAAAAATTATTAGAATGACTCATGCAATAGAGGGTGAGCAGTTCAAAGATGATCGATTTCACACTGGAGAGGCTGCGAGTCCAGGAGCTGCTCAGCCCACAAGCCTGGATGTGTCAGTGTGGTGCTAAAAGCCCAGAGGATTCTTAGTCACTGATCATCAGTCTATCTTGTAAGGCTGAAGAAGATGGAGTCTGATATCAGTGAAGGATGGTGGCTGTGGTGGTGGTGGTTGTGGGGGTGGGCGGCAACAACAGTAGCAACAGGACAGGCACACTCACCAGGCGGCAAAGGCCGGCAAGCAGCACTGTTTCCTCTTCGGCCCTCTTTCTATCTGTACTGCAGTGGGAAGGTGCTATCATTCTGAGGGAAAGTCTTCCTCCTCCAGTTAATCCTTCCTGGAAATGCCCTCACAATGTACCCAGAACCATGTTTCTTAGTTGACCATGATTCAGTCGAGTCAACAACCAAGATTATCAATCACATCAACCCTTCCTCAGTCATTGGTTGGGGATTTCTCTTGGGAGATACGAATGTTTTAGCATTCCTGATCTGAAGGTGGTAGACTGTTTTCTGTGGCTGTAGGAGAAATCCCAAGGGAAAGGTCACTGGAACTTGGCAGGAGCTCAGTGAAATAGACAGAGAGGGATGAGCTCCCTGTGACATCCCTTCACCAGGGATCTTGCATTGTTTGTAATGTCTGGAGCTGAAGCAGCTACATAGTGACTGGAAGATGACACCTCAATACCCTGAGATGGTGTCGCAGGTTTTTTTTTTTTCAGATTTAATTATTTATTTAATAGATACAAGAATTTTCTATATACACAAAATCTTATACAGTGTCCTGATTGATGAATATTCACAAGAATGCATGTGTTAGCAAATAAGTGTGTAAAATACAAATATACAACAAATACAAATTAAGAAATAAGGTTCATGTATACAATAAAACTACTCAGCGAGAACAAAATACAAAAAAAATCAAACAAAAACAACTATTTAGGTACCCCAAAATGAGTATAAGTCATTAATTGTAACCCTATGTCAAAAAAGGTATATAAAACAGAGGGCATATCATGCCACTCTATAAGGCACACATATTGTACATGAATTATATAAAATTATAGACCATAACAAATACAAATTAAGAAATAAGGTTCATGTATACAATAAAACTACTCAGCGAGAACAAAATACAAAAAAAAAATCAAACAAAAACAACTATTTAGGTACCCCAAAATGAGTATAAGTCACAAGAATGAGTATAAGTCATTAATTATAACCCTATGTCAAAAAAAGGTATATAAAACAGAGGGCATATCATGCCACTCTATAAGGCACACATATTGTACATGAATTATATAAAATTATAGACCATGTGAATAAGAAGTTTCATGGCTTCCTGGGTATATATTTTATACCTTTTTTCTTATATACTTGTATATGTTTGTGTGTAGTCTATTTTATCTAGTAGATTGACCTTTGCATCACTATAAAATATCCCTGTTTGGAGGCTAGAGTAATAGCTCAGTGCTTAAGAGCACTGGCTGCTCTTGTAGAGGACCCAGGCTTAATTCCTAACACACACAAGGGCTTGACATATACATTCTATGAGCTTTAAGTAATGGTTTTCATTTCATTGTGGAGTTCTAGTGTCTGGTCCTTTAGTATACCAAAAGAGTCAAATTTTTTTATCTTTTAAGTTCTTTATTTTTAATCTTTCCTATCTCCATTCATATTCTGCTCTCACAGAATGCTACAGCCTGGATAATTTATGAAAAATTAAATGTATTATAGTTGTAGAGCCTTAGAAGTTCAGTGTTGAAGGGCTGCACCCAGTGAAGGCCTTGATGCATTACAACATAACAGAGGACATCACATCCTTACTGGAAAGTTCAGGGTGCCCTACATTCGGAACCAGATGTTACCAAAGAAAATGGCATTTCCTTTTTGTGTTTTCAGACTCCTAAAAAAAAAAAAAAACAAAAAAACAAAAAACAAACAAACAAAAAAAATGATTTCATGAGCAGACTCAGGATGGAGCTCAAGTTCAACTGTATTCCAGATTAAAAGAAAAGAAAAATAACAAAACCACGCAAGTTGTTGATCTTCACAGCTGCCTAGAGTAAGAGGACAGGAAGAAAGAAATCCATGCCATTTTGAGTTGGCATGTAGCCACAGGGTAAAAGGAGATAGCCTCAGAGAACGAGTGAAGAGACCCAAAGTGCAAGAGAAAGCATGCTTGGGCTCTGAGCAGTTTCTGAAAGAATGAACTAGGGAAAGAGAAAGAGAGGGGGAAAGGGAAAGGGAGAGGGAGAGGAGAGGGAGGGAGGGAGGGAGGGAGGGAGGGAGGAAGAAAAAGAAAAGCAAAGAAAGAAAATAAAAAAAATTTACAGCTTTCTTTGTCAAGACTCAGAAAAGAAGGCAGGCCTCACAGAGCCTCATGGTGGCTCTGTAGGGACTGGGCATCGGGGAGGGGAAGTGGCTTTCTGGGAAGGAACAGTACTTACCTCCTTAAATGAATAATTGTTCCTCTCATTTCTTTAGCATGGTTTAAGGTGGATCAGCCTTTCTGAGAGTTGATTTCTACCAGTTGATTAACAGAACTAGTTGAATTAACTCGTTTTGGGTAGCTTAGAATGTTCCATCTCCAACCAAGGCCAGAGGTAGATTGCACTCTTTTGACCAGAAGGAGATGAACCACAATGGATTTCTGCTGAAGGTCACTGTAACAGCATGGTGAGAGGGACATGCCAGATCTGGCACTAAAAAAGGAGTGCCAAGGAAAAAAAGCTTAATTTCCTCACTAGTGGACCTCATGGTAATGTCATTAATCTATCCTAAGAGTGGACCCATTGTTAACTAATTACCTTGTAAAGACTCCATGTACCAATACGGTCACAGTGACAGCTAACTTTCCAGAATGGCTTTACAGAGCTCATTCAAACACTGTCAGCAATTGAGTTTATAAAATACTCTTAGTGAGGCAGTCTATTTCTAATGGGCAAAGACAGTAAAAAGGAAACATTTGCTGCTCTTTTCCAAATATAGCAGATCGTAGAACCACCTAAAGTCCAGTATCCTTGATTTTCTTCACACATAGATCTGTGGAAATAGCATCAGCCAATATAAACTGATAATACTTCATAGTGGGCCAGTTATAGTCATGTCACTCTTGTTTGTTTGTTTTTGTTTTTGAGACAGTTTCTCCCTATAACTCCATCTGACTTGCAGCTCATTATGTAGACCAAATTCGCTTAGATCTCACAGAGATTTATGTGCTTCTCCCTCCCAAGGGCTGGAATTAAAGGCATGCACCATCACGGTCATTTCTCATGTCACTCTTAAACCTTGCTCATTTCAGTCATCAAGCAAAATATGTTCAAATTCTTCATATTCCAATTGCATCTTCCTGAGAACTTCCAATGATAGAAGTGATGAAACCAAATGCATGCATGGGTGGAAATATGCTCCCAAAACTGCTGCAAAGGGAGAAAGTGATGGAATGGCTAGGAGCTAGCCCTCTTTTTCTGCGTTCATTTTGAGCTTCCCACTCTCATGGACTTCTGTATTTGGGGGATTCTTTTTCTGTCCTCTGAAATTACAACATTAGAGGCTTAAAAATTGTGTTTATTATTTTTATTTAATGAATATGTGTGTATTTTCTGCATGTTTGAAAGTGCACCCGAGTCATGCAATGCCCAATGTATTTCTGAAGACGGCAGCAGATCCCCTGGACTGTTGATAGACACTATTTGGGTGCTGGGAACCAAACCTGGGTCCTCTACAAGAGCAGTCAGTACTCTTAACTGCTAAACCATCTCTCCAGCCCCATGGGTAGGCTTTTTAAAATTTTATTTTTTAATCAAATTTTTGTGATTTTTATACAATAATGTTTGATGGTATTTATAGTCCCTCATTTTCACCTCCCTTCATGCCCCAGTCCAATTTAATGTTTATAATATAATATATATATTATATATACATATTAGCTTTTTAGAGTCTTATTTGTGTCCCCAAATGTCCTTCAGTGTTTCAGTGTGGGTCCATCCACTGGGTCCACTAAGAGTCCCATCCCTATAAGACTCCCTCTCTTCCCACTCCAGAAGCTACCAATTGCTGTTAAGTTTCTTAGGTTGTTTGGGATTTCTTTCACATTTCCCCTTGTGTTTGCTGGGATTTTGTCTGGTTTGAATTTGCATAGGACTTTGTGCATGCTGTCACCATTGCCGTGAGTTCATATGAGTAACTGGCCAGCTTTCTGGAAGACTGTTTCCTTGTGGCATCCACCCCCTCTGGCTCTTAGAATCTTTGGGGCCCCTCTTCTGCAATGATCCCTGAGCCCTGGGAGACAGAGTTTTGAAATAGGTGTCCTATTCAGGGAAAAACAGTCTATATGTAGCCTCGTGTTCTCTGCACATTGGCCAGTTGTGGGTTTCCTTGTTAATCACCATTGGCTGCATAAGGAAACTTCTCTGATGAGAGTTGAGAGATACATTCATCCGATGTGTAGAAGTTGCATCAAAGATGTGTCACTTAGGGTTAAGTGTCTCACAGACACTCATACTCTGCATTTGACCAGTTCTAGAAACCTATAATAGTCTCCATAACTAAAGACTATTAAACTTCCATTTTACTAGTTAAGAGATTTTCACTGGCACTGTGGAACTATACATTTTCTTCACTCAGTACAACACGTGTAAGAAGGATGGTTTTGATGACATTCACTTTCCTTAACAGTAATGTCCTCTGTGGTTTACACAGCTCCAGAAGACATTTATGGCACAAGGGTCAACATTTCCACTTCTCACCTCAGCATATGCTGCTTCATCCTAGCAACACCCTTACTTTTGATCTTATGCCATAGCTAGGGCTAATCTTTAACCTAACTCACACACTGGTACTTGTTCCCCTTTAAAAATGGCTCCTTGTTTAGTCCAGTAGGTTATTAAGACCTGTGAGATTTTTTGATGCTGTTTGTTACTTTCACTCAAATTACCATGGCTGTATCCTGCCAGAAAAGCCCTTTAACCCTCCGGTACCAAGGACTTACTCCTTCATTGCTCCTACTTGTTTTCTTCTATTCTGAAGTTAGAAAAGCATCATGGTAGAATATTAAGACGTGTTCTTATGAAAAGTTCTCAAGTGTACAGAACTGGCTAACTCTCAAATGATAGCTATTCAGCCTGTCTTTCAAAGCACACGTTATGTTTTGAAATTTTCACATTTGATTTACAAACAAAAATCTCCTTTCACTTTGCCCCCCTGCTTTCCCACACTTTTTGTTTCTTTTAATGTGAGAAAAATAACAGCTCAGAAATGTGGCCTGGAATGAAATGGTCAGAAACAGAAGCACGCAGAATAAAAAACACCACTCTCTTCCTTTTTCAAATAATATTAATATCTTACTGGATCTGACAAAATACAATGACTTTCTAATTGAAGGCTGTTTTCCTGTTCATCATTCAACTCATTCTGCCCAAGCTGTAGCAGCAAGAACAAGTTGGCAAGAACTGGTCGTGGTTTCTTCAGAAAGCAATGTGCTGTGGGTAGAATGGGTGATGGATGTATTTTTTTTTCCCGCATCTATTTGAAATCCTCCTGACTGTGTCTTTCTATCAACAGTGGACTAGTATTTTGATTTGTAATTTTATATTGACTTTAATTTGCTCCATTTCCTTGAATCCTTGAAAAAATATGTCAAGCAAGAAAGTGTTTGACAGGAAACAGAAAGATGTCTCTTACTGACACTGGAGCCACAGAGATTTCTTTCTGTTGTAGCTTTTAATGGCTCTGCCAATCCACTTTTAATCATCTGAGGTAAAAGCAGTACACAGCCTGTGACTTGAAGCAGTGTTGACAGGGAGTTCAGCTGTGCACCTGTAAGAGCTAATGACCGATGCTCCTTTTGGTCACTCAGCAGGGGAGGCATTTCAATAGGTTTTCTTCTCTGTTCTTGCTGGCTAAGGGCCTCCACTAGTGTGCATTTAATCTACTGTCCATACAACGAGCTTGTTATGTCAAGAAAAGGCTTATACACATTTGTAACACTTTGGATACTGTTTGATTAGATAATTATTTGGAAAATTGCTTGTGTGAAAAGCAGCTGAATTGAAATGTTTTCCAAGTAATTACATTTCCTTCTTAAAACTCTTTGCCTCTCATTTAAAGATTAACAGAACTTCTAAAAGATTCCTTATTTTCCAGAATTATAGAATTTGGAAATGTGTATTTAAGGATGTGTATCTGGCACAGATGGCAGGCATTTAACAAACATTTATTAAATGGATGAAAACTAAGAATAAGCAAGATATTCATGATGTACATTTTTAAAATTTTTATTCATTGATTTTTTTTTATTTCAAGTGTATGATTGCTTAGTCTGTATATCTGTACATGCACCTGTGTCATTCAATGCCCATGGAAGCCTGAAGGGGATGTAGGATCCTCTAGAACTGGAGTTAAGAACAGTTGTTAGCCATCTTATGGGTGCTGAGAATCGAACCCAGGTCCTCTGAAAGAGCAGCCAGTGCTCTTAACCTCTGAGCCATCTCTCCAGCCTGTGATGTACTCTTTTAAAGATGGCTGTGGACAGGGATAATAAAACCATACATTTGATTCCTTTGGAGTTTTTAAAAAAATAGTTTTCTAGCTCTCATCTTTTTAAAAATTTTGTGTTTATTGAATTTTTGTGTATTTCATACAGAAAATCTCATACAATCTTAATCATCTTTACACCCCCAACCCCAAGTTGCTTCTGTCAGGTGTTTGGCCACAGCAATACAAATGAATAATCCCAGTGGTAGACTTGTAATTTCCCCAACATGAAGAAAAACACATTTCTGTGACCAGTGGAATGCATCAAGCAAGAAATGCAACTGGGTGGAAAATGTAAAGCCCCATGCCTAATTCTCATTTTTTTCTTCTGATTATGGTAACAATTTCAGAAGAAATCATTAATATTAAATAGTTTTCATCTCTGAAAAATTAGCATATGTATACACTGCCAATCAACATAGGACTTAGAAGATGACTATAAAATATCATATTAATGCTCTGATTTTGATGCTAATATTCCCTTGTCTTGTAGGTGTACTACATAATTTAAATTCATAGCCACAGGACAGTTTGTTTTAAAGATCTGTGGAAAATTCTCATATTTTCAGCCTGGGGAAACCCTTCCTGGCATACCCCAAAGTTTGCAATGAAGCACTTGTGATTTTCCATGTGGCATCTGCATTACCAAAAAGTTCCTGCATTTCACATTTTCAACGTTGTTTTCTGACGTATTTGTTTTGTAGTAAGAACTACATTGCAAGTGCAAAGAGCACAGTATTTTTAAGTATGATTTTTATTAAGACTAGAAAATCCTGTACTTTCAATTAATTAACCTAAAGCAGATATTTTTAGCTCATTTGGATTTTTGATTAGCTGTTTTTATGCATGCATTTCCATGTACATGAGTATGGGATGAGGGCTGTTTTCAAGAATGTGTGGTGGGTTTTGATATAAGAATGAACAGTTGAAACTTGAATTGTGGTTATGATATTAAGAACATAAAATTCCAGTGTTAGACAAGAGTGATGGTTCAATAGGTGAAACTGCTTTCCATGCAAGCCTGATGACCTGAATTCTGTCCTCACACCCAGGAGTGAAAGGAGATAACTAAATCCGGAATACTTTCCTCTGACCTTTACATAAGCACTACGGCACGCATGCATGTCTACACACACACACACACACACACACACACACACACACACACACACACGCATGCACACACACATACACAAATAATAATAAATAAAAAACTTTAAATGTATAAATAACTAAACACAACATGCAAATTTAGTAATCTAGAACAAAATATTATATTGTATCCTCAGACAAGTACATAGCCTTAAATTTTATCATATATTAATAATATGAAATGATGTTCAGCTTCAAAAGTTAAAGCAGATAAAATTAAGGGGAATAGAAAAATGATGAACAAGTATTACATACTGCAATGACAGCTTGTAGCTCAGTCGGTGGAATGCCTGCCTGCTGTGCACAAAGCCCCAGATGCAACCCCCAGCCCAGCATAACATGGAAAAGGTTGCTCATGCTTATGATCCCAGCGGCTCAAGAGGTAGACTCAGGAAAATTAGAAGTTCAAGGTCATCATCTGTTACATAGTGAGTTTGAGGCCAGCCAGCTGACAGAAAAAAAAAATACTGAGTTGAGTCTTTAACCACAAAGCTTATAAGCCAACATAAAAATCAAATATAATCAATTTAAAGGAATAAGAAATACAGGTACCCCCTAATAGCTTCATTATTTATCAAAAAAGTAAGCATTTAAATGATAAATTTCAAGTATCAAATTTACAAATATAATAATAAAAATTAATGACTGCTGTTAGAGAAGTTGTCAAATAATACATTCTGTTACTATGTAAAATTATATTATTCTCTCCTTAAAGATTTTGTTATAAAAAATGAAATTCACTTAAATATCTATTAAGCAAAAATATATAGGAAGAAATGCAAGCTTTATTGGAAATGTAGAGTTGAAAGCTTCATTAGGCATAGGCAGCAGATAACTTCTGAACAGTGTCTCAGGAATCTACAGGCTAGACATGAATTAGCTGTGGTTACTATCATCATCATCATCATCATCACCAATTATTATTATAAATCATTTAATTTGGAATAAATAAATTCTGTATAGAATGTGACCAATTGAGGTAATTGGGTTAACTTTTGCCTGTTGTATGTAATAAGGTGAGATTTCACAGTCCTATCAACACTTGAGCAGCATATACTGATCCAATAGTTCAGCATATGCAACATGAAGTACTATTATTTCAAGTACAGATACAGACCTGGGAGGCAAATCAATAGATATGCAGCCTGAGTATTATGGGATTGCTGGCAGTGTTTTTTGGTTTTGTTTCTGGGTTTTTGTTTGTTTGATTTTTGTTTTTGTTTTGACTTTGTAATTTGGGGACTATGAAAGCCTTTTGCCCCTCTTTATGCTTTATTCTGTATTTTCAAAAGAAAATTTCTTTTTGCTCTGACAGGTTCTTGCATAGCTCAGGCTGGCCTTAAACTCACTTTTATGGCTGACAGTGGTCTTGAAATTCCAGTGCTGATGGCTCCATCTCCCTAGTCCTAGGCATGTGCCATAAAAATCCATTTTTTTTCTATTCCAAATTCTTGCCTAAAATATGCTTGTTATCAAAATTAAAACATATTTACTAATCTATAGAACTAAAAGATATGTTGAGATTCCTTGCACTGACTCATTTTAATCCAATTAGTTTTCCTCTGTTATAGAAACACTCATGAGTCTATAATTAGAAGGTGTGGATTCAAGATCTGAATTATCAGTTAAAAGCCTGAAATCATTAAAAGACTTTTTTAACTTTTGTGATTGTTGAAACTTCTAATCGTAAACTGTGGCTTAATGCTAGTATCTATGCCAAACTTTTATTAATTTTATTTGAAAATTTTCATGTCAAAGTGGTCAGCTTATTTATAAGGCATAGACCTTGAAGATGTGTTCAATCTGCCATAAATGTTGAATGAAGAATGTGTTTTCTAGAGTAAGTCAGTCCCCAAAATCTTTTGCCAAAAAATCATCTAACTTGACTCTAATTGTCTATTCATTCCCACCTTACCCTATGTATTATAAAGAAAATGCAACTTCCAAATGCCTCAACATTATAATCATTTGGTTCTGAAGGTATGGAGTATCATTTTACCATTCATACAGCTTCCTCTTGCCAACATTATCTGGTAACATTAAGACTAAAACAAGCTGCATGTTACCTGAAAGTAACAATACAGTACTTAGTGGATTGGTAGTAAATACATATTATGTATTTCCGTGTTCAGAGACTTTTCATTCTTAGGAATCTCTGAGCATCAGTTCATCTGTCAGAAAATAACATATTTTTAAGACATGCCTTATCCAGGTTTATTTGAAGTATGTGCCGCTTATTTGTTTTATTTTTTAAAAAATCTGTTTTTTTGGTTGTGAGCCTGAGGCTTTAACAACTGTGCCAGCTCTCCATCACAAGTGATGCCCTAGAAACCTTATAAGAAATGCATATAGAGTGCCTGAAGATTAATGCAAATGTATACCTAGGAGCTGCTTGGTAGGGAATGCAGTGCCAGATAGACGAGACCTCCCTTAGAGTGACAAGCATGTTGTACAGGACTCGTCAAAGAAGCTTCTTTTTGCAACAGATGGAGGCTACTACAGAGTTGTACATCTGGTCAGGCACAGAGAACATATACCTGGGAGATGCCCACTACTAGGTGACACATCTGCAGTCAAACCTCTACAACCCAGGCTCATGGACATAGTGGAATAAGGGTTGGAGAGAGGGCTAATGTACCCCTCAACTCTCAGCAGTAAGGCTTCCATGTACATCAAAGTTCAATACACACAGAAGGCCACATTTTTGGAGAATAAGAGACTGTAGAGTGTAGGATGGAACCTCACCCACCCACAGCTGGGGGACCATTGTGGAAGAGGGGGTGGAAAGATTGTAAGAGCCAAGGCTGGTTCATGAACATAAGGAGGTGGAGGCTTCCAGGTCACTGGAGGCTTGCTCATGTGTGCCTGCAGCAGCAGTGGCATTTAACATGGAACCCATGTGAGCTCAATTAAACAAGGCCTGAACGGAAGGTAAGAAATAGGTGGCGGGTCAGCACTAGATCATGAACTTTTTGAGACTGGTTGTTGCTGGATTAGGTAGAGTATGACTTACATACAGCCACTTGATGGGCTGACTAGGCTCCAGTGGACGCATTTACACTGAAGGACACTTGGGTACAAACACCTGAATGAATAGGACTCAGCATGTATGGCAGAGTGCATAGGGTTCAGTGGGGGGATAGCGGGAGGCAGGGATGTGGGAGGGGGTCTGGATGAGTGGGAAATGTATGAAATTTAAAAAGCTCGATTAAAAAATAAATGAAAAATAAAAAATAAAAAATTCTGAAAGCTCTAATTAGACCCACTGGTTTGGGGAGAGAGCAGGGTCTCAAGTTATACATAAATGGTAACTTAAATAGTTGTAATAAGCAGTTTAAAAGTAAGTTTTATAATAAATAGACCAACCACTCTTTTCTCAAGAGAGCTGTCCAAAGAGAAACACAATCTGTGGTCCATTCTAATGTCATTTTTAATCCATTTCATCCATAAGGTATAAAACACTGCTACATTATATTTGCTCAGTAATGTACACCGTGTAGTCGTCCTTTGAAAGTTTTAATTGATCTCTGAGTATCTTTGAGATGTCTATTGATGCAAACTCATTACAAGTAGCTTGAAAGGAAGCATTAAAACCAATTAAGCCGAGGTTGAAGATTCAGGGAGTTTTTTCTCTTATTTTGCTTTCATCATTTTTTTTTTCTTTCAGAACTGGGAACAGAATTTATGGCCTTGAGCATGCTAGGCAAGCACAATGTCACTGAGCTGTCCCCAGCATTTTTAAATTGTTTCATTTTAAAGATAGGCTCTCCCAAAGTGAGCCAGGTTGAACTTGATGTCACTGTAGCTCAGAGCTTGTGCTCTCTTGCCTCAGCCTCCAGAGTAGCTGAGTTTACAACAGGTGTGGGTTACCTGATGCTCTTCTTTATCCATAATTACTTTTTCCTCTGGCCTTCCTTTCATTCCACATAGACCCATATCACACTTTCTTTAATGGCCTCTGCACGTGAGTAGTACTGAGAAGCCCTCAGATAGCTTTGAAATGGGCTTTTGGATATCAATACCACTGTTTCCTCATCATGGCTTCAGGGACTCTGTGGCAAATATTTCTGAAACACATCACATATTTGCATATAAGTGCAGGGTTCTGAGATACTTTGTGAGTCTAGACTTGACATAGTTTCCTGAAGAGGACACATTAGCAAATCTGAATTCAGTCAACAATGGTTTCTGTGAGATAGTTGCAGTTTTATTTAACTTAACCTCATTAACTTATGTAGGAATGAAATCTGGTAAGTATTGTTTATTTTTTAGACACTAGCAGGCATATAATTCATAAAAATAAACAGACAAATCTATAGCTACTTTTCAGCTCCAGATCTTTATCCTCACCCAGAGTTAGCCTTAAGTGGAATTGTGTAGATTATTGCTCCTGGTTTGCACCTGTTCCGTTTACACACAAATCCTGAAGAGCATTATCATACCCTTTGACCCACAGTGCAGTGGATCACCAAGCCATTCCTTTATGTGTGTTCTCTGGCCTGCGATTTTGTTCTAATGGACAGCCATAGTTTACACTGAGATTGGAAGCTTTCTTCTAGTTAATCTGTCAATTTTTCTCACACAGTGGCAGCTGCTGTGAATGAAATTGGAGCTGTTATACTCCTTGCTTTGATACAGTTTGTAAAATGCAAGGTAGGAGACAGTAAACCAAACACAGCATGCTAGTAATTTCTTTAAAAGGACTGATGTGCTAGCACTCAGCGTCGATGCCCCGGGGAGCTGGCACTTTTTTTCTTCTCTGTAAAGATGAATGCAGTTGCAAAGTGTCATCTTACTTTCAAGGCAACAACAGTTCAGAAATCTTTGGTATGACTTTTAAGACTCGATTCTTAAAATAGTCTTTTGAGTCCAGTTCTCCTATTATTTTGATATATTTTTAGCGTAAAGTCAAAAAATCAACTTGAATGTTAATCTTAGAATGAAAGATGTGATATGTTAAAACCAAGAATTTGAATACATTGAAAGCCATCCATGAGGACAGATCAATTTATATATGCTATGTAAGAAACGATATGTAAAAACCTAGTATATTTAAATTGAACTATTTTTTTTTCAGAAAGGTTTTTAATAGTATAGTTTCTTTGGCCCATACTGAGAACCTCACAACATTTTATAGACAATTATCCTATTTATAGACAATTATCTTAAGGAATCAGAATTCCTTTCCCTTGAGTAATATGGCAGTATAATCTTCCTCACTATATAATTTTTTGTGCATTTCTCTTCTTCTCATACATGAAATTGTAGGTACTATATGTTAATTGAAAACACTTAGAAGCATGTTATACCATTTATACACAAAGATTTACCTTGGGGGTTTTAAGTTGTACATCTGTTTATATTATTGAGGTCTATTATGTAATCCTCTATTATAAAAAATTAGTATTTACTTATGGATGTGGTGGCTGTGTACATATGTACATGTTCACATGTGTGTATGGGGTGTGTATGAATGTGTGGAGAGTTCAGAGGTTGAATTGGGTGTCTTCCTGGTTCACTCTCCACCTTAGATGTTGAAACAGGGTCTCTCATTTGAACCCAGAACTCACTGGTTTGGCTAGGGTTAGTCTAAGTAGCCAGTTTACCATGGAGATCCCCTATCTCTACCTGGCCTGCCTGGTTTCCTTCCTTCCTTCCTTCCTTTTTCCTTCCTTCCTGCTTGCTTCCTTTCTTCCTTCCCTCTCTCCCTTCCTCCCTCCATCCTTTCCTGTGGATGCCTAAGGTGTCAACTTTTGTCCTTGAGCTTGTGCAATAAGTCCTTGAACCACTGACCATCTTCCCAACCCGCTCCAAAAAATTTTTTTAAGTTATGTACCATATAGAAATCTTTCTGTGAACAGTGGGCCACATATGCAGGTGGAAATGTACACCCCTATGATCCTTGCTGCTTGGGAAGTTAAGGCAAGAAGATTGAGAGTTCCAGGCCAGATAAGATAGCATAAAGAGAATCGCATGTCTAAAACTAAAACAAAAAACAAAAATCCTCCACAAGGAGTCGCATGTAAGTGAAAGTCCCATAAAACTGTAACAAGCATGAGTCAACAAGAGCCTTAGAAAGTTGAAAACAAGGACTGGAGAGATGGTTCAGTGGTTAAGAGCACGGACTGCTCTTGTAGAGGATCCTGGTTTGGTTCTCAGCACCCACATGGTGGTTTACAACCATTCATAATTTCAGTTCTAGGGGATCTGACTCCCTTTTCTGACTTTCATGGGCATTGTGTGACACCAGTGCACTTAAATACATGCAGGCAAAAATCTCATACACATGTAATAAAAGTAAATAAATAATTTTAAAGTTAAAAACATATCCTAAGTCTGAAAGATTTTTGTGGCATTACAGAAAGCAGTATTCATGGTATACTATCTGGTGACAAAGAAACCTGAACTAGGAAATAAAACCAACCCAGAAAACCACCATGGATGGATTCTGAAAGTGACACCCCTCAAGAAGAGACACTGTAAGGTCTTTCAGAAGGTTACTTTAAAGGCAGTGTTGTAAACAAAAATGACAGGTCCACTCCCCATGAAGACCTTCAGTGATCCTAATATACGTAGACCTCCATCACCCATGAAGATCGGCAGTGGGACTGGATGAGACGCTGAAGATGGTGATATTGCTGATGCTGTTCCTGTGTGTGTTTATGTCTCTGCTTTGAACAACAACAAATAGTTTGCAAATAAATTTTTGAAAGAAAAAAGCCATAGAATAAGGATATAAAGAAATTATTTGTTACAGTTTCCTAATGTGAGTGCTTTAATGTATGTGTTATTGTAAGTGTAAAAAATTCTTTTAAAATTATAATGTATGAAAATTAGAGGAGCTTAAAATAATTCTTGAATAAAGAAAACATTTAAAAGTAAATATGGTATGGTCTGTGCTTGGTGCTTATAGAACTGAACAATGATGATGGCTTAGTCACCCCAAACACATAAACATACCAAATGGCCAAAGCAGCTTCCATTTGTGTGGCTCCATGCATAGTAAGTAGAGTCTATCATTTTCATTTTATTTTTTAATTATTAACAATTGGTACACATTCCTGGAGAGATGTGAACAAACATCTATTCACCCCAGATAGGGAACTGAGAGACCACAAAGTCCAACTTGGTAAACTAATTAGTTTTATTGGAGTTTCTCGAAGAAGTATGGGTGGAACATTACTTATAGGAACAGAAATGGCTCAATGACAGCTGCATCATCAAAGCCCACACTAACATTAGGATATATCAAAAACCTGGGAATTGGAGCTCATTGGCCAAATTGCAGGCAGCTCAGTTGGTCTGAGCCTCTAGGCAGCTTGACTTGTTTACATCTTCGAGGCTGTCTGATGGTCTGGGAGTGTGTCTCAGTAGTCCTTACTGCTAATATATGCTTGAGAAGGAAGGGACCTGAATCCCATCAATTTCAGGGATTTCCTGAGGCTATTGAGTTGTTTGGTTCTGAGTTTGAGGAGCTCACTTACAGATGGGATATTTTACATCCCTTTAAAACATCCTGCATCTTAACCAACTTCCCTCCAAGGTGGAAGGTTTTATCTCAGAAGAATTTGCTAAACAATGATGTCTGCTTTTGTGTACTAGAAGTTTAATCCAAGACGGTACATGTAAGGCAATCACTCTACCACTGAACTACACCCAGGAACCCATATTTAATTACTTTTAGAGACAGCATCTTTGTGTCTTCAGGCTACCCCTGGACTCCTGGGCTGAAACCAACCTAAAACAGCAGTCTACCTTTTGCACTAAATTTTCCCCTTCCTGCTCTCTGTTTGACCCGCCCTCACTCTCTCAGGGTCTCATGGCCCTGACTCAGGTCAACAAACTGGCAGAACACATTTTTATCTTGGGTTTCAAATGGTTTATATGACAGGGAGGGAGAAACTTATAAAAAGAAGGCTTTGTCATTTAAGTTCTGCCCACAGGACTCTGTTAACTTTCGCCCAGCCCATGGGCATGTGGTCTCACCCCATGTCCTGAAGGCCCCACACATTTCCTGATCCCATCTCAGGAACAGCACACCCTTGTCGTCTCTCTCCCTGTTCCAGTTCAATGCTGCTGGCTCTGCCAGTGGCTAGGCTCCACCCTACTTCCCAGGGTGCCCTGTGGTCTCCCATTACTCATGCTTTTCAGATGAATGAATGGTTTCAGGGGTACACTCCACCCATTTCCTCTCTCTCTTACAAACTTCTTACCATTTCTTCCAGGAATTTCCCTGAGCCTTGGAGGGGGTGACAGATGCGGGGCACTCTCTCTTGTATCATGGTGAGTTAGTGGTTTCTTCCGGGCTCCCCATCATTCGTCTTCAACACATGGCCTCTGATCTATCTCAGTGGTGTTTTCCCCTAAAAAAAAAGACTAATGGAAGGAAGTAGACACAGCTAAACAAACATGAATGTAAACACAAATGCCTAGAAGATAACCCAGTAGATGTACCATATTCATTAAACAGTTTACTTGCAATGGCTTCCCTGCTGCGGCCTATAGCTTTCCCTGACATGGGGGTTGGCCTGGTCTACAGTACTAGATGTGTGTTCCACCCATAAGAAATTTGTCTGCTGTGCATATGACATATTAGCCAAGCCATTATTGCACAAGCAGGCATTGCTTGACATGTCCATAGTGTGCAGCAGGGTCCATTGTTGAATAGAATGATAGGGGATCCTTTCTTCCCCAACCATCTGCATAGCACCTTCTGGAACTATGAAAGCCATGCATCCAGTGGCATGGAGTTATTGGCTTAGTCTCAGCTCCATCTCTTCTCCCACACTCACATCATGTAGTGTCTTCAGCAACATGGCCTTATGGAACTTTCTAATGCACAACCAACATTAGTATCAATAGCCTTGGTGAATTTGAGGACCTCTAGGATCTCTTTGACAAACAGCTCATGGTGGGGGGCAACCCACCCCTGGTACTGTAGTTTTTCATAACAGTTGTATACTTTTGGTAGCCTCTGTTTTTATCTATCAAACCATAAAACTCCCAAGAGTCTCACAGCTATAGCAGGCCTTTGTTTCTTCAGGTATCTTTCAAATATGTTTCACATCTGTAAAACACTAAAAAGTTAACATCATATATCAAATCAATCATAGACAAAGTCTAATACAGCATGGAAAATTTTTATCTTTTCGTATTAATTGCTTTCTCCATAGATCTTTGTTAGGTACCATAGCTCCTTGAGGTCTGTTCTCTTCCAAGTATTAAGCAAATAATGTCTGTATTTGAAATTTCATAATTTAATTATACCTATTCAAATGTGAAATGGAGTATTCAAAGGAAGAGGACAGAAAATATTTCTCCTCATTTATCAAATACATGCTAGGCTTCAAGTATCTTCCCAAATATTTTATATACATTTTTAATATTTCTACATGCCATATAAAACAATTATCATTGGTGTAATTAAAAGATATCTGGAGTCTCCAAAGGTATTCCAGATTGATAGGTAATAATTTGGATGAGCCATGCTTTTCTACTTAAATGTCAGTATATTCTGGTATGCACCTTAAATGTCAGGTGCATATGGGAGACAATAAAGTTTCAACTGTTCAAGCCATCATTGAAAATAACAAGTTCCTAAGATTTTATACTTTTGAAGTTAATGTTTCAAAGATTTTATTATAATAAATAATGTGCTTTGAACGTTATTACCTATACTTTTTTATCAAAATGGTGACTTTTTTCAGCTCATGAAAGATAATTGAAGAATCAGAATGTGGGAATTTAATTCTAGGGTAATCATTTCATTTGGCTTTTCAACACTTGCAGATTTTTCTTTCCTTGCATTTAATCTGAGAAAATGTGAAAGGTGAAACTTATCTCTCAAGAACCTTCCAGTTCCAATGTGTTTTTCAATCTAACAATGGTCATGATTTTGTTAATGTTTGGGGGGATGGCTCAGTGGATAAAGTGCTTTCCATACTCCTATGAAGATGAGAGTTCTGATCCTCAGCAATTACATAAAAAGTCAGGTGGGTGGGGTGGTCCACAAGTAATGCCAGGGACCGGGGCTTGAGAAGTAGATAAAGGGGATCCTGTGTTCAGTCAGAGACTCTACCATAGTATATAAAGTGAGGAGTGATCAAAGAAGACAATATCTGGCCTCTACATGCACATGAAAACACATATGTGCCTCTAGACACAATATGCAAACATGTAATCATGCACACCACATATACATGTACATGTAAAAACAAAGAAATGTTCTATGGAGAGAGAAACTTTGCTTGAGCTGCTTGATAAAAACTAATTTATGAAAATGTCATTCTCAAACTCATTATTTTGTAGTTAATATACACTAATTAAAAATAATTATACTATAACTAATCATGTCAAATTATAGAAATCATTAATGATAGAGGGTGGAGAATATTCAACTTGTATCTTGTGTCAAAATTGTGGTTTTTATTTCAATTTACAGATAATGTTTGATCTCATTCTTCTTTTATTTCTCAATATCTACCTTCCACATTAATACAGGGTTAATTTTACAGTAGTGTTTTCCAAGTAGAAAACTGTACTTTTGTTGATCTTCATAAAGCAGCTTTATCAGTACAGTTAAGGTTAATAGGATATTAATATTTCATCTGACATCAATCAGTATTCCATTTTAATTTACTGTATTAATAATGGCTACTATTCTACATTGTTGATGCCACTTTAGGCTGGCACAAATTATCATGAATCAAACATCAATGTGAACTCAAATCCCTGAGTCATGCTGAGTTCCAAAATCATTTGTTCTAGAACATGAGAAGATGGAGCATGTGAAACTATGGTTGATGGACGAACTTTTTAGGATTCTGTTTATTATGTCTTTTTTCTTTGAGGAAATAAAATAGGGACAATCTGTTTTCACTTGCTCTGTTGAGAAAATAGTTATAATTGAAATAATTTTAATAACAAAAATTAAACTGTCTTGAAATTTTTTCTGAAAATCCTGTCATTCTGAGAATGTTTCATTTACAAAGAAGCAGCTAATCGTCTCAGGAGAGAGGTCTAAGAAAGAAGTTGGGAGTCTTGAGAGAGAGCACAGCAGTTAAGAATACTGACTGTTCTTGCAGAAGACCCTGGTTCGAATCCCAGCATCCACATGGCAGCTAACAACTGTCCATAACTCCAGTTCCAGGGGATCTGACAGCCTCTTCTGTCCTCTGTGACCATTGCATGACATGGGTGCACTTACCTACATGCAGGCAATACATGCATATACATAAAAATAATAAATTAAAAATGTTTTCAAAAAGAAAGACATTTGATGAGTCCATGTAGAGCTGTGCTGAGTGGCTAAATGCTGAGGGGAATGCTGGATAATCTAGGATCTCTCAAAAGCAGAGAGGGCTTATTTTAATTCACAAGACTTGTTATTTCTTATCTCCGTCATAAACATGTATTTATTTGAAGCTTTGTTCTAGCCATAAAATGTGACTTACAGTGATTCCAGAGTATAGTCAGAAAAATCCCAACTCAGAGATCCCATAAATGTGGGGTCAGGACACACAGCTAGATATATGCCTTATGAGAGTATTTTAGTGTTACTTTCTTTACCTTTAAGTGACAATAACAACTTTTTGTCTACTCATAACTCTCATGAAGGTCATTGTACAAAGTCATCTTACCAGCATGATCAGAACTTAGTAAATATCCTCCTGAAAAGTTCAAAAGTCCACAAATAATTAAATGAGATAGTCTACAATATTAAAATATGATTTCCTGATTTTAACTGTTGAGCATACACCTTTTAGTGACTTTAGTTTTCAATATTGTTATTTTTTTCTTCATATTAGCTTCAAGTTAACTTCTGAAATTTTCATCTCTACAACCTAGGATCTTAGGGTTTACTGTATGAAACAACTGAATTAATATTCTGCTGTCATTAAGGAGGGTGGATTGGCCATATAAGCTTCAAAATAGTCTGTGACCTGTTCTTCCCTGTCACTTGGACAGTCATGTTATTAGAAGAGAATCCCATAATATAGAATCTGACATTTATTTTAACATAACCAAAGAAAAAGTAAGCTGCTGTATTTGCTTATTCATAATCCTCCTTCACAGACTGTAATAGGGACCCAGCATTTAGGAAAGCTATACAGAGAAAGGAGAACATATTACCCATCCATTGTTATTGTTGGATTTGCTTTGGAATGTAAGTTGAAGAGCTGCAGTAAAAAGTAGTAATCATGTATATAAAACCAATGCCACAAGGTTACATAGCAACACATGATAAATTATGGATATAACCATTTTATCTATTTCAACCCCACAATTTCCAGTTGTATGTACAAATATATAAGATATTTGTTTATTTATTGTAGTACTGTGACTGAAACCCAGAACCTTGTAGCCAAAAGATAGAAATAACTACTTAAAATGTTCATGCATGAATTAATGCATGAGCAGTGTGCATACAAATATAATGCAGAATATTATTTAACCTTAAAAATGTAATTCCAACATGTTAAAACATCTAAAGACCTTACAACCTCAAGCCAGATGTGAAACAATAAATAGTGATATAATACACTTATCTCAGTATTTAGAGTGGTCAAATTCAGAAAGTAGAAAGAGGAAAACAGAAACTAGAAGAGCGAAGAAAATTTAGGAGAGATTGGTAAAGTGTGGCAGAAGTTATAATAGAAGTTAGCAGGGCCAGTTAGTGTTTAAGGGCTGCTAACCTTGTTGAGAATGATAAGTCCATTCTGGAAATGGACAGTGAAGGGAAATGGATAGCCCTGATTTTTATGAATGGACTTGATGCCTCTGTACTGCATGCTTATGGCTAAAATAGTAGATTTTACATGCTGTTAACTCCAGAAGAAAATTTAACTAAATTTTAATTTGATAAAATCTAAGTCCAAAAACTGACAGCACATGCTTGGAATTCCAACACTGAGGATACTGAGGCAGGAAGATTGTGAGTTAGTCCATCTTGGGCTAAAAATAAAGAGGGCAGTTTGAGCTACAAAGCAATCTACTATCTCAAAACCAGAAAAGTCACAGCTAGCATTGAGAATCTAGTCATGTGAAAAAGTCTGCTCATGGCTTTTTTCTTGTTTGATTGTTTATTGAGCACATAGCTGTTTCTTTAACTTTACAAACTGATTAGAGCTTTAAGACAGAGGAACGTGAAATTTCAGATTGTTGGATTTCAGAGATCTAGACTCCTAAGAGATTGCTAGAGCTCAGTTTCTGAGTACTCTGGACTCATAGCTGGCTTCTGTCACATCACCTCCTGGTTTCCATCTTCGTAGCACAGAGCACCAGCTTGGTAAACGAAGGTATTTTTTTCTGCAAAAGCTGTCTTATCCCTGGACAGACAGATCTGGAGTACCTGTCAATAACAGCAAGCACATACCGAAGAATCCATCTCTCTTACACTTAATTTCATAGGCATGCACCACTGGAACTGTGATTATTACAGGATGAAGTCTCCTACAGGAAATCCATCCAAGGTAACAATATCAAGCCCCATTAGTCTGTCACTGGAGCACAGATTATAATGACATCTAGAGGGGAAGTCAAACGGGAAAGAGAAAGTAAATGCAAACTGGAATCAGGAAGATGTGTTTGGATGTTGTGGTCTGATGGAGACTCCTGAAGCTATAAATGTTAATTCACACATGGGTTTCTTAAAATGCTGTTCTGCTTCAAATTCTTTTAACTTTAGATACACACACTTTTCAATGTTTCTATTTCTTCCATTGCTTGGAGCTTCTAAGTTGAAGCAATCATGCATTATTTTCTGCAATTGCGCCTGGAACCAAAAAGAATATGTTTTGAATCCAAACAAATAATCCACCTACTAAACTGTTTATATGGTGCCTTTCCCCTCTCCTGGCAATATTTCAGTCCAAGAAGTTAGTCTATTACAGTTCTTCTTTGAATTAAAAGGCACATACATGCTCCTATGTTCATGTTCACCCTTCTGTGATTTAGTTAAGTACTTTGATGGAACTTAAGTTATTTTCAATAAGGGGTGATACATATATTATTACAGCCAGCTGTGGGAATTAATGGAGTTTAACACAGGGTGTTATACTAATGCCTGGAAATCTGTACAATGTATTGACAAGTCCAAAGAAAGTGGTGGAGAGAGGGCCAATACAATGATTCCCAGACAAGGTTATTTCCTTAAAGAAAGATTCTTATCCTAAATACTGTCCTCTGTCCTGTAGGATTGGATGATTGTTCACTGAGGGGCTGTCTTTGAAGATAGCATCACTTCTCACTTCAACACATTAACTACCAGAAACACCTACTCCCCTGTCATGTCAACCAAAACTGTCTGCAGTTGTCTGTTGTTTGGTATCCTAAGGAATACTGGTGGTAAATAGTCTCTGTTGAGAAGAGCACTTTAGAACAGGCCTCTTTACACAGATGGGGCATTGGCTTAGTTCAATGATGCTTAGGGGTTTTGTGTAGTAAGATGGGAGAAACAATGGAGAAAATAACTAGAAAATAGGTCTGTGATGTTTTTCTTATTTAATCGTATAGGCATAGTCATCCCCCACCTCATGTTTTTGTTCTGTAACATCTATACATGTTTTCTGCATGTCGTAAACTTTATTAGAGCTATACCACTATTCAGTTATCCAAAAGAATAATAAAATGGTTTAAGATATTGCATTGACCCTAAAATCTGCTTTATGGAGTTTGTTCAGACCTGTCTGAGCTCAGTTTGAATTTGAATGACTAAGAATTCAAAAGGTTCAAGATACGCGCCGCCCCCCACCATGTGTCCTATTCCTGCTTCCCACACTCTGTAGCCAAGGCATGGGTCATATGGTGCTGAGAAACTGGAGCCTACTCCCCCAAAAGTAGCAGAGCCACCCATCCAAGGACCATAGATTCAAGTTTGAAATATATACACATTTGGATTTGTTTGGGTCTTACCATGTTTATGAAACCTGGAAGGACAGATCAACCTGGGCTGTCTAATCTTCATCTAGCCTTATCCCTTTCATGAAGAACTCCCCTTGCCTGATTTCTGCAAACCCCTCTTTTAAGTACGATGGTCCCCTCAACATTAAAGTCATGGTCTTATAGTCAGTCTGACCCAGGAAATCCAGAAGTAATCAAAACTCTCATGTAATCTATCATAGCAAAGCTATTTTCATATTACTAAGAAGGTTGTTAGGTTGCCTGTCACTCTTAGCCTGTAGCAAGTGTGTACTAGATTTTTCCGATGTTATAAGACATTGATGTCACATAGACAGCTGAAAAGAGAATCAAAGAAGAGTCCAGCTCCCTGCTGTTGAGCCAGACATCAAAGACATTTTCAAAAATGTAGACCATGCCATGCCCTTACTATTCAGTCGGTGGGCAAGTATCAGATTAATATATGGTCTCTTTTGGTTCCCTGGGGAAAATCGATTTGAGGACTCAAAAACACCCAAATCTACACATGCTTAAATTGCTTATATGAGCAAGTGTAGTATTCTTATTGAAGCTGCGTATATCTTCCCATATACCTTAAATCATTGCAAAGTAACTTATTGTGTAATTAATATGTAAATAATTGTTATACCATATTGTTCAGGAAACAAGGACTGCTTTACGGCATAAGACTAACCAGTAGAGAAAGACCATGCTGAACTATTGGCAAGACAACTATTTAAGAGAAGGAAGCACATAAGAATACTTTTTTTTTTTTTTTTTTTTTTTTGAAGTAGGTGGACTCTTACTATCTTGCTTAGGGTGTCTTCAAATTCATGAGTTCAAGTTAGCCTCATGACTCCAGAAGAACTGGCACAAAGGACTTGTGCCACTGAGGTGGACTCTTACTATCTTGCTTAGGGTGTCTTCAAATTCATGAAAGTTAGCCTCATGACTCCAGAAGAACTGGCACAAAGGACTTGTGCCACTGCATCTAGTTAAGAAAAAAACTTTTATTTATATACTTTATTCTGCATATATACATATATGTATGTATGTATAGTGCATGTGTAGATGTATATATGGATATGTGCTAGTATATGTGTGTGCAGAGGCCAGAGTCAATTTTGAGTGTCATTCCTCAGTTTTTATCCATCTTGTTCTTTGAGACAGGTTCTCTTGGTTCTCTCATTGTCCTGGAGATCAACAGTTTTGCTAAACTGACTTAAGAGCACACCCCAGGGGTCTGCCTATATCTGCTTCCCTAGCACTGTGATTACAAGCACACATGTATCCCTTTTTTATGTGGTTTTTGAGAATGAAACTCAGGTCTTTATGTGTAGACAGTAGATACTTGATTGATTGAGCTCTCTCAAGTATTTTCTTGTGTATATAATAGTGGTACATGCATGTACATGTACTTTGCAAGTAAAATACACTATGATGGATATTTTCCCTCTAATAGAAATGTACTACAAAAATGCATAGTTTCTCTTTTATAGTATTTGAGAGTATTTATGGGAAGATTTTGACTTGGTACAATGAGGGCGAACATGTATTTATTTTAGGACATATGATGATTAATTTTATGTGTCAATATACCTGAGCCATAACCCATCCAGATATCAGGCATATTTAGGGGTGTTTCTATGAGGATGTTTTGATATGAGACTCCCGTTCCAGTCAGTAGAGTGAATAAGAAAGACAGTCCATTCGATGATACTAGAACAAAAGACCTTGCTTTCAAAATGAGAGGCCTTCTTGCCTCAATTTTCTAAACTGGGGCACTGGATTTTTAATCAACTTTAGATTTGGGGGAGGGGCACTCCCAAGGCTACTAGCCTTTGGATAAGAATAGTCCCATCATCTCTTCTGGGAAAACCTTTATACTTGGGCTAGGACTATAGCATGGACTTTCCTTTGTCTTCAGCTTGCTTACTTGCTCTATACAGCTTGTGACTTGTCAATCTTCAGAATCATGTGTGCAACAAGAGATGCCACATAACATCAGTGCCTGAGCAGACAGCCTGACTCTCAGCATTGGCTAAAGCCAAGAGTGAGCCCGATCCATTCAAATCATTCATTCCTTCTGTGTGCTCTCAGAAATGCTCTCTTGCATAAGGGCCTGATGTGTATATACTGAAACAGTACATCTAGTATGAAACGGGAAGAAAAGTAGAATTCGTCTTATCCCTAACTTCTACTGTCCTGGAATAGCAAAATAACCACACACACATACAATGTAATACCACCTGTGTCAACAAAATGGGATAATTTGTTGCTTCAAAAGATGTGATTGATTTCAGCACTTGATATTTTCACCACACACACGAACGCACGCATGCATGCCTGCATTATTCTGGGTAGAGGCAAGCAAGGGTCACTAGGGATTAAAGCTATATGTTACATTTAAAAGGCAGCCCAATGCCTAGTAAGCTTGTTCACACTGTAAACAAGCTGGGATAGTGTTAAATGATATCAAACCATAAGAACAACATTGGTTACAAGGTTAGCCGACATTCTCAGTTTTCACTCCCAGAAAAATCATTCCCACATATGTAAACTAATTCCTCGTAGTAAGTCTCTTGGTGCACATACACATGCATATACACACCCATACAGTCTAGTGGTTCTGGATCTCTGGAGAATGATGGTGAGGGCAGAAGGTTAAATAAAGCATTGTTGACCCACAAAAAGCACAGCTCTCATGTCAAAGAGAAAAGGAGCCAAATGTGATTGAGCACAGCCCAGGGATACAGATTCAGTTTACTACAAATACCATGTTGCAATCAATGTGGTAACAATTTCATTCTTTTTATAGTAACATAACAAAGAAAATCACAAATCAGAACACTTTTCAAGTATGGTGATTGAATTATCGGGTATGCATGCTATAGTCAAGTGAGGAGATCTCTGCTATAGGCCTGAGATGCTACCCTGTGACATTCTTGGGTTGGGTGAAGGTAGGGTCTGTTCCTATATTCCAAAGGGATTCACCTAATAGTCACAAGGATATCATGTCACACACAAAGGAGGGAAATGCGTGGTTATTAAGAGAGCTAAAGATAGGCTCTGGGAGTGCAATATTTTAAATTCTCCACAATTACTAAAGTCCTAGTCAGTTAATCAGCTTTAGAGAATGTTCAGTTCAGTGAGGTATTTTTCTGTGAACTTCAGTTAATACCAATAAGTTAATATATATTTTCATATACTAACTATAAGAAGACAAACCAAATTTCAATTTTCATAATGTTATTCATCTGAGAAGTCATTCATTCAGGTCACTGGATACCTTACACTGACAGAAACAGGAAATAAGACATCACTTGAAGCAAGGATAGGAATTCCTGCATTAATTCTAAATCAGTATTCTGTACTAGGATCTGGACAATAAAAATATTATGGCCTCCATTTTATATATGCAGAATTTGAAACTAAGAAAGCCTGCCTTGCCCACGGTAAGACAGAGTATGTAGGTGGGAATTCAAGAAGACTTTTACTCTAAATCCTATTTGTTTTCTCATTCACCATGCTTGTTGGTATTTGAATAACCATATTTTTTACCACAAAGATGTAGGAAATATAATAAATAGAGTGTTTCAATATAGCATCCCCTAACATGAAGTTCAGTCAGGCTCTTCTGGATTTTTAATTGTTACCAGAATCTTGCTGTGGCCTCCGCTGACTGCCTGGTCCTTCTGTTTTCAATTCCTTGAATTAATACAAAACACATAAGGCATACTTTAGAAGATAATTATTTTATTGATAAGGAATAATAACAGGCAATGACCATGGGACCACTGCAGAGGAAAATATTCAGAGAGAGAGAGAGGCAAAAGGAGCTCCATGAAGACCTAAATGTTGAAGTAGACATTATGCAATGTTCTCAAAGTCTGTGAACAGATAGTTTCACGGGGGAAATCTTCCTCTGCAGATGACTGGTCAGCATATTTGATTTAACTCTTAAGGGAGTGAGTAACAGTGTTTTGTTCTTTACCAGAAAGCATGTGTTTATCCAGGAACGGAGATACAACTTAGAATCCATTCTTTTGACTAAAACTCATGCAACAGAGTAGATTGAAAAAAGAGTGAAAGAGGAGCTGGAGAGAAGGCTCAGCAGTTAAGAACACTGGTTGTTCTTGCAGAAGATCCAGTTTGAATCCCAGCACCCACATGGCAGCTGACAACTGTCCATAACTCCAGTTCCAGGGGATCCGACAGCCCCTTCTGTCCTCCGCGGGCATTGCACGACACGGGTGCATTTACCTACATGTAGGCAATACATGCATACACATAAAATAGAAATAATAAAAAAAAAATTTAAAGTGAAAGAATGAAAACAAAATCTACAAAAATAGCCATATTTACCAAGAAGAAATGGCCTTCCCATAATGGGACTCAAAGTCTGGCTACTTCCACCTCTTCCTTCCTTCATGTGCTATTTCAGATTCCAAGGAGGGGCTGTTGTAATACTATCCTTCCTTAAAAGTCTGTATTCACAGAGACCAGGAAGGGAGACCCAAAGCTCTAATTGTGAGGGAGGGATCCAATCCTCTATGACCTTCAGGACCTCTTCTTTCTAAGGAGCTACCTGGCAATAATGACCTAGGGAAATTTCAGGTTTGTGTACCTTTAAAGTGTTAAATTTCTTTTCAAAAATGGTAATGAAATTTCTCACTGAGTAGAAAGTATTTGCATTCTTCATGCTCTGTGCAAAGATTTCCAAATTGATGGCTATTTGCTTCAAAATTAGGCAGGAAATCAATCCTGGAAATTATTGTGTATGTAGCTCAATTCAGCAAGTTGTAAAATATTATTTCTTTTATCCCCTTTATGCTATTTAGTTGCTATTTCATTCTTCAGGGTAATAGCAAAATAGTCAACAATACAGGAAATATACATACTGATCTTGAAGATTTGTTTTAGAATTGTTTCAGAGTTCAGGTGATGCATAAGTTATACAGCAGTAAATCTTTCGGGGGAAGAAAAACCCTGTCATGTTTTATAATTTACAACTACATCAGATGCTTCTCTTTCAAAACATTTCACTGTGTACTTCCTTTTTCTGTCTTTAAACAAAACCATGATGTCGACTTCTTTCAGGGACCATGAATAGTGATGACAGAAGTTAGACAGATGTGGATTATGGTGTTTTAAATAATAAGGACTCTGTTGGGTTTGATAGAAGATCTAAGACAGGTTTCAGTCGAGTTTTCCTTTTTAATCCAAGCCACTGGCAGAGTTAGAGGTTGAGATAAGAGCTAATAACAGCCCATGAGGGAAAAAAGGAAATTCCTCCTACTTTTATCAACTTTGGAAGAGGGGGGTTCTCTGACCTAGGTGGTATAGTGAAGGTACTAGATATGGTATAAGCTAGGACATAGGTTACTCTCTACAATTCCAGGTGCTTTGAGTCAGGACAGTGAGAAGCTAGCCCTATTGTCCTGCCCTATGTTTTGGCAGCTATGTGTTAGGAGAGCAGCAGCTTAGTGAAGATAAGGATTAACTCAGGCTGCCTTAGGCCCCAGATGGGAACAAAGCTGTAGAGGGGTATGACTGATCCAGTTTATAGCTCTACAGAGGCAGTTCTAAAAGAGAGGTGGATGACAATAGATAATGATGATGATAGAAAGATGATAGATGATAGATAGATAGATAGATAGATGATAGGTAGATAGATAGATAGCTAGATGATAAGTAGATAGATAGATAGATAGATAGATAGATAGATGATAGACAGACAGATAGAATGATAGATGATAGATAGATGATAGATGACAGATAGATAATTAGATAGATAGATAGATAGATAGATAGATAGATAGATAGATAGATAGATGATAGATAGGTAGGTAGATAGATAGATAGATGATAGACAAATAGAATGATAGATGATAGATGACAGATAGATAGGTAGATGATAGATAGACAGATGATTGATAGATGGCTAGATAGATGATGAGTAATAGGTAGATGGTAGATGAATGATTGACAGAGATGATAGATGATAGATAGATAGATGATAGATGATAGATAGGAGATAGATAGATAGATAGATAGATAGATGATCAATAGGTAGATGGTAGATGATTCATTGACAGATAGAGATAGAGACAAACAGACAGGTAGGTAGATAGGTAGATATACAGACAGATAGATAGATGATAAATAGATGATAGATAAATGGATGATCAATAGATAGTTGATTAATAGGTAGATGTTAGATGATTGATTGACAGAGATATAAACAGACAGGTAGATAGATAGATAGATAGATAATAGGTAGATAGAAAGATGATAGATAGATAGATGATTGACAGATGATAGATGAGTGATAGATATAGAGATAGATAGATGATAGATAGATGATAGATGATAGATTGATAGAAGATAGATAGATAGATAGATAGAGATAGATGATAGATGATAGATATAAAGTTTCTCTTATGCTGCTGTGATGAGAATGCCTTGTAAAAGGAACTTAGGAGAGAAAGGTACTCCCAGGTTCCAGTCTAAAATTCTGCATAAGCAAAGTGGCAGGAGTTTGAGAACTTGTAACTTTGCATCCGAGGCCAAGAAGCAGAGAGGAATGGACTAAAGTATGCATTCTTGCCAGTGTTCAGCTTCGTCTTTATAAAGTTCAGGATCTCCTGCCTAGAGAATGGTCCTACCCACAGAGAGCTGTCTTCCCACTTCAAGAAAGTCCTCTACAGACATGCCCACAGGCTAACCTGAACAACACATTCTTTCATTGAGACTCTCTTCCAAGATGAATGTAGGTTATGTCAAGTTCACAAAAGTAACCTTAAAAATGGCTAAGAAGCTCCTTAAGAAGTGTTCAACATTTCTAATAATTAGGGAAGTGCAAATTAAAACTACTTTAAGATTTCATCTAATACCAGTCAGAATGACTAACATCAAAAGAACAAATACAGCAAATGCTGGTATGGATGTGGGGAAAGGGGAACCCTCATCCACTTTTGGTTGGATTGCTGACTGCTGTAATCACAGTGGAAATCACTTTGGAAAACTCCTAAAAAACTAAAAATAAACCTACCATATAAGCTGATAGGCTTATACCACCCCTTGGCATATGCATAGAGGATTCATCCTAATACAGAAATGCATGCACAGCCATGTCTGTTGCTGTTCTTTTCACAAAGCTAAGAAATGGAAACAACCTAAATGCACCTCACCTGATGAATGGATAAAGAAAATGTGATATATTTATGCAATGGAGTTCTAGTCAGCAGTAAAGAAAAATGAGACCATGAAATTGACCAGAAAATGGCTGGAACTAGAAACTGCTATACTAAGTGAAATAACACATTCAGAAAACAAGTGGTATATGCTTTCTCTCATTTGTGTATCATATGTGTGTGATATCATATATCATCTGTATATGAATCATATAAAATATATATCATATGTATGAATCATATATATATATGTGTGTGTGTGTGTGTGTGTGTGTGTGTGTGTATGTAATGGCAGGATACAGGAAAATGGAAAGTAACTTTAAAGGTGAAGGGAAAGAAGGAGCTCAAGAGAAGGGCATAATAGGAGACAGGTGTTATCAAGTGAGAAATGGGGAAAATAGAGGTACTTTTTGGGGAGGGAGTAGCAAGGGTCATGGAGAAGGAGGGAGACATGAGATAAATAATACAAGATCATGTGAAAACCAGAGGGAAACATATTAGTTCAGAACATTTGAAAACTACACATACCATACGATTTATATAGCTGTATACACAGTGATAGGAAGGACAAACCTCCCTTTACATTGTTGGTCAGGGTAGTCCAAGAGACACTCAATATTATAGGCTATTGCCACAGATCTTGATTGCCACCCAGAATTTGAAGGTAAGACTGTATTGGTGAAGATAGACCACATTTGGACAGGACACAGAACTTGGAGCAAAGAAGCTAGAACTGACCTGGAAGCCTCCTCCCTAAACTCATGGTATTAGATGATACTATGCAACCTACCAAAGGAGAAAATCAATCAATGGTCTATCCAGCTGTAAATGTTAATAAACAACAAAGACTGGCCCAGAAAACTATCACTATTGGTGCAGAAGTCATAATTTTATTTTGGTAATCATCCACTGTCTAATTGAAATTAAGACCCACTCAAATATACATGGCTGGAGAGGTCATATATCCTAGAGAAATCCTACTTTGCCATATCCCTAGACCAGCATGATTTCTTATTGTATTCTAAATATGCATCCGTATTTACAGACAAATGCATCTGTTACTACTCATCAAAGAAGCTTCTTTTTGTAGCATATGTGGAGATTAATACAATGTTACATAAGTGGTCAAGCACAGAGAATAAATGTCTGTGAGACACTTAACAGTAAGTGACACATCTTGAACCAACCTCTATACATAGAATGAATGTACCTCTCAACTCTGTCCAGAGGTTTCCTTATGCAGCAAATGATGAATAACATAGAAGCCTGCAATTGGCCAACTTGCAAGAAAAAAAGAGGCTACAGAGTGCTTATCCCTGAATAGCACACCTTTTGCAAACTTCTGCCTACCAAGGCTCAGGGGTTCCTGTGGAGAGGAGGCAGAAAAATTTTAAGAGTCAGAGGGGGTGGATGGCCACAAGGAAACAGTCTTCCAGATAGCTTATCATATATATGAACTCACAGCAATGGTTAACGGTATGCACAATATATATGAGTTCACAGCAATGCACAAGTCCTATGCAATCTCAAAACAGACAAAAACACAACATAGACATGGGGAAGTGGATAAAGCCTCCCAATCCAAATAAGAAACTTTTAGCAAATAATGGCTACTGGGAAAATGTGAAACAATCTTTTACAGGGATGGGACATTTGGTAAGTTATCAGGCTCCAGTGGATAGGACCACACTGAGGGACATGCGGACAAAATTCAAATTCCATAGGCTATATTGTATATATAGTGGAGTATATTGAATTGGGTGGGGGACAGTGGGAAAGGGTTTGGATGGGCAAGGAATCTAAATACCATCTAATTTTATTGGATGAAAATCACAGAAATTCAATAAAAATTCAAAAGACAATATATCAATAATATAAAAAGTAAAATTTAAAACAATCAATAATGAACATACAAATATATATTTACACAAATAT
>NW_008356458.1:562171-597123 GCF_000622305.1 Nannospalax galili
ATGGTACGTGTATTTTGCCACATGCATGCAGTTCCTTCAGAGACCAGAAGAGTGTGAGAATGTGCTAGATTATCTGGAAATGGAGTTTCAGATGTTGTTAACCGCCATGTGGATGCTGGGAACTGAAACCAGGTCCTTTGTAAGAGCAGTCAGTGTTCTTAACCACTGAGACATCACTCTGGCCCCTCAAGTTGAAATCTTTGAAAAATTAAAATAGTAATGTATTTGCCAAATGTGTAGGACTATTTTTGGCAAACTGTGACCTACTGTTCATTGCCCTTATATTTCAGGGTTGAATTTGTAGTTCTGAGCCATTTCCATGGTTCTATTACATATAAATCACTTTGGCTTATGAACAAATTTCCTTCCTTGAGGTGCTAGATTGAGAGTCCTTTCAGCCTGCTGACTGTTTCCTGCAGGCCATTGTGTGGTGTGTGTGTATAGCAGTCCCCAGGAATGAGGCCTGTGCCACTGATAAGGACAAAGGAATAAAAGATCAAAAGTTCAAGCAAAGAAATCAGTTATATGTGAGACCTACTCCAACTCCCAGAGTTTCATTTGTCATTTCAGTAAAACAGATTTTCTTAAAGATTATTAAAAATAGCATATATTTTGTATTAATAGGAATTCTTAGCATTTCCTGAACACTAATTTGTGGGAATCCTCATACCAATCATTTGTTAAGAAAAAACTCTATTTTTTTATCACTCTATTCGACACCCAACAGAGTCATTTTTTGCTAGCAGAATATATTCGTTACCCACATATCTTTTTCTAGTACATGCTTATGATTTAGTTCAATTCTGGCCGTGTTTACCTGGAGTCAGGGTTGGATCCTGCAGGTTCAGGGCTCATTTCAGGACAATGCCAACCCCCTTGAGATGCCAATCACAGTTCCAAAACTCTGAGACTCCAAATCAACCTGATACAGATTGGAAATTCTCACAGTGTTTTCCTAGGACTTAGCTATTTGCTAGAGTGTTTCATGGAATTCAGGAAATACATTTATTTATGTTTATTGGTTGATTATAAAATGACAGAAAGGAAACAGAGGAACAGCCAGATAGAAAAGGCAGAGGGCAATGATGGGAAAAGGGAGTAGAATCTTCTTGGTCTTTTGTGTTGCCTTCCTCCAGGTCTCAGTCCAGGCCAGCAAGTGGACTCTCCTCAAACCCTGTTCTTGCACTGACATTTTATTATGCAGGCAAGTATGAGTCAATTGTTGGCCATTGGTGTAGCAAGAGTGATTCAGTTGTTGGCCATTGGTGATCAACCAGTCTTCAGCCTCTTTCCCTCCTGAAGTCATGGGCTGTCTTATCTCATGACTAGTTTAGTTAATAAGGGAGCCCCAGAAATCAAGCATCACATTAGAGCACAAACATCTCTTACTACTTTGGGGATTCCAGATGTTTTGGGAGTTGTGTCTGGGAAATAGGAGTAAGGCAAAGTATTCGTTTAATATTAGAAATTGCAATGTCAAAGAGGAGAATCAGGTCAATGATTAATTTCAGGAAATCATCAAACTAAGGCACAGAGAGTAATTTGCTGAAGGTCAATTGGCAGTATTTGTTTTGAAACCCAGATCTTGTATACTCAACCATTTTTTTCTATGTTGTAGTTCTTCTTTGAATATAGGAAATTACCCATATGGAAGCATTTGGACTCTAATTCTACAGATTCTGATTACTTGCCTTTAATATGCTGCACAGCAATGTAGGTGCAATATTCTCCCCCACATCAACAATACAACTGTCAAGTAAATGACAAGCACTTATAGGAAAGATCAAATTTTAAACATCCACTATATTTTATATCACATCACATAACGTGACACATTAAACAGTTGTGGAGTGTCAGAAATTGGCATAATAGATGACTTAGAAATGTAGAGTGACAGGCTACCATTCTAACTGTGCCAAGTTTTTTGTGTGTGTGATAATGGTGAGCCCTGAAAATTTTCATTTTCTGGTTTTACAGATTGCCAACACACTGACATTTCCTGTATGGTTTCCCAATGGAAAAGACAGAATTGTGTTTAGTTAAACATGATCATTCTCTTTAATGGAAATTCAAGGGGCAAAATGCCTACATTTGTGTATGGGGGTTTCAGAATATTAGAGAGTTCTTTATCATAAAGTGTACAGACAGGTGAAGTAGTACTGAAGGGCATTGAATTATGTCAGAAGTGATTCATCTCACTAGTTGAGTAAACACATTATTTTTTATATCTCAGAGTCTTGTACATTGTGGGTATGTCACTGAATTACTGTCATTTACATGTGAGTTGCCAGTGATAAAACCCATCTGACCCCATTTATGACAATCAAAACTATTTTCAGACTTTGCTTGAAAGTTTCCTCTGGTTGATAATAGCTGATAGAGAAAATAACAACTTATGACTCTTCAGTGTTGTACACTTAAAAATTAATGTTATAGAGGAGCAAAAGACCAATTAGATGAATGAAAGAAAGAAAGAAAGGAAGGGAGAGAGAAGAAAGAAAGAAAGTAAAGAAAGAAAGAAAGTCAGAAAAAAGTGATGGGGAGATAGGGAAGGTGTTAGAGTGGAGGGAGTGGGCATGGATTTGATCAAAACACCTTATATACATGTATGAAATTCTCAATAAAGTTTTTTTAATTAAAAAAATGTTATCTCCCTGAACATTTGTACTCTAGATTTTTTAAAAAATGTGTACAAGTGTATTGCCCACATGTATGTGAGTGCATCCGTGTCGTGCAATGCCGCAGAGGTCAGAAGAGAGCTTAGGATTCCCCTGGAACTGGAGTTAAGGATGGTTCATAGACACCATGTACTCTAGATTTTTGAGGACATGAATTTATGGACCATAATGTCAAGTACAGTTCCACAAACATTATGTTATGATGCTTATTATATATTACCTAAAATAATATTCCATCTTACAGATGAAGAAAATCAGATCTCTTATAGAACTTTTGAGAAATTATGTATTCATATATCATGCAAAGATTTATAGAAGTAATTTCTTCAAATACAAATGGCATTGCCAACTGTAGAAGGGCTCATCTCACACGTGCATAGAAGCCAAATAGTGGCACTGGGTTTTTTTGCCAAAAGAAAAGAATGTATTGCATATTCTACTAGCAAGGAAATCATCAGACCTAAGCACACATTTGCCTCCCCAATCAGGTGGTAATGGGAATTTATAGGAATAGAAAATGGAAAAACTACATATTGAATATATGGCAAGAAGGGAGAGAGTTTAGGGTTCTTTTAGACAAATGCAGATTATCGGCATGTTTTTGTGATGTCCAGAGGTCACTGATTAGACTAGTGTTCTCTCTCTCTCTCTCCCTCCCTCCCTCCATCCCTCTCTCTTTCCCTCCCTCCCTCCCCTTTCTTCCCTCCCTCCCTCTCTCTTGATATAGAGCCTAGGCTGGCCTCCAAATTCCCTCTCAGGTACTTGGATTACAGGTGTGTACCACCAGACCTACCTTTGCATATGTCCATGCTTGAAAACAGGTTTCAAATAGTCCTTCAGTAAATTCCAATTTAAGGAAATTATGTCTAGGTATGCCCAGGTCTCTATGCTCACAGAGGTGCTATCCTAGTTATGTTCCATCAGGACAATATGCAAAGCTCAAGATCTCCCATTTCTAACCTTACAGGTGATGAGCCTTTCCCATTGCTCCTCTCTTTTCCTTCCCCGCTTTTAGTAGTTTCACTTCTCTCTGGGCTCTCAGGTTTCATCCAGTCATGTTTATTGCATAGTCAAGACCCCAGTATTTAAAAAAAAATGGCCCTTCAAGCCAGACCCTTGAAGGTGGTGGTGCCTGAGTAACCTTCCTCAGAGGAACCGTCCTATACTGTGTAACACTGTCATCTCAGGGACAGACACTGTTCATTAATTTACATTGCCAGCTCTATGGTTCAGCAAAATAAATACACATTTCCCTAAGGTAATGACTTTTTCTCACTTTGCAAAAGCTGCAGGGACCCTTGTTATCTAGATATAACCATGTTCTAATGGTCCCACTGACTGAGCCCAGCGAAAATCCCAAGGATGTGATTATTTCTTAATAACTGGAAAACCAGTTATGCATCATGTTGTATTGTTGTTTACTTTGAGTGTGTAGAGGAACCCATTAGTGATCTCTGTGGCTGATATTATTCATTGTGATAATGGTAAAAGGAATCAAATCACCATGTGTTTGCTTGTAGCTAGCCAGCGTGATTAGAAATGCATTCCTTTTCCCATTGAAAAATGCAATGAAATGTAGTCTCTTGCTTAGTATTAGTTTAATAACCCCAGTGTTAATAGTAAATTATGTCAAGCAAGCCTAATGAAAATTCTAGAAATGAACATGGATAATTTAATGTCTATATGACCTGTACCTCCCAGGGAGAATTCAGGTTGGGTTTTAACTACCTATGAAGGAAGTAAATACCCATGTGAAATGCCTGCTGATTCAGTAACAGAAAATGCTGTCAATGACCTAAGCAAAATAAACTAGGCATAAGAAACAGACCTTTAAATACAATACTCTTTTAGAGCATGAATAGTTATTGAATGACAACTCTGTCTTTTCATTTCATGCTACCCATTCATGCTCCAGTTATATTAATAATAGCAGTATCATTTATTAAATGCCTGCTCAGGCCAGACTGTTTTCATGCACTCTCTCAGTATCTTTTCAAGGTCATTCATTTTGGTCCCCTTTTGCAGTTGAGGAAATTGAGACTGTAAGAGATTATATAGTTTGAATTCCTGTAGCAGTTCAGTGCTAAATCTTAAATTCAATCTGTCTTGACAGTCTGTTTTATCCACTGATTATTTAAAGACAAACTATGTAGGGTGATTAAGAACAATTACGGAAGCTTTGCAACGGATAGTGATACTATTTTCTTACCTTGTCAGGTAAATTTGTGACTGACCCCAATGGGAGAGAGTAAAGGGACCTATCTTGAGTGCCTCCTAATCACAAATGCTATGTCTGTGAAAATTAAAACTATTAGTGATGTTTGATCTGGTTTGGGGACATGCTCATTAGAATGACTTTAATGTTCTTACTTGTCACTTAGGGAGGTTATTTTTGTTTTATAAAAATAACAAGCACACCTTTTGCTTCTGAGAATTTGGAAAAGGTCTAGATCAGGACATGTCACTCCCTAGAGTGAAATCATCCTTTCTGGCCCAGTCTTGCCAGCTGCTGCTTTGTTCCTTTCCCTTTTAGCTGGGAAGTTCCGCAGTTATTCTAGGCTTTCGGCTCTTCTGTAGTATAATACGACTAACTAGTGCATTTATGCTCATGACACCTGCATGAAAAACTCATGCAGACTATTATTCTGAACAAAGAGTTTCGGGCATTCCTTCACTTGTTCAACTTACTACTAATTTCCTGTCAATTTTTGTTTGTTGGTATTTTGTTTCATTTTGGTTTTGAGTTAGAGTTCCATTTGTTCTAGCTGACCTTGAATTTGCTGTATAGTTGCACAGGGCTTTGAATTTCTGATCCTCTTGCTTCCATCTCCCGAGTACTGGGATTATAGACATGCACCGCTATGTGCATTTTATGTAGTGCTGGGGATCAAACTCAAGGCTTCCAGCCTGCAAAGCAACCACTCTCTGAGCTGAACTACATGCTCAGCCTTCCAGCCTTTATTCACAGGTGATTTTTTTTCACGTAATGATAAAAGTCTGGTAATTTAATATTCTTGACTAACAGGTAAAAGATAATGATATAACATGGATAACAATACATTTTCAATGATTTTTAAAAATAATTAGTAAAGCTCGTATTTGTCTTGTGTTTATTATGAGTCGGCTGCTGTCCTTTACATGTAGATCTCATTCTTTCCTTACAGCAACAGAGCAAGGTGGGAATATCATTATTAGGCTCATTTTCCACATTAAGCAGCTGAGCTTTAAGGAAGTAAGCAGAATGAAGCCTTACCTTTTTCTGTTGAGCGATGCATAATAGCAATTGAAGTTCCCTTCCTCATGTAATACACAAGCAGAGAAGAGAAATTCCATGTTGCTGCCTATGGAAGGAGTAGCAATGACTGTGGACCTTAGTGCTTCAACTCATGCTGGCACATCTGAGGGGGAAGGTCACATTTAAATAGCCTTTTCTGATATGTATAAGCTAATCAACATTTTTCCAATGAGGCATAAATATTAAACAGTTCTTAATTATAAGTGAGAGACTTCTCAACACCAACTTAAGCCTCATGAGAGATATCCTTGTAAGAGCCAAAAGACAGGAAAATATGAGGATACTCTTTTTTTAAAAAAAGTTTATTATTTTTATTTTACATATATATATATATACATATATATATATGAGTATATTGCCTGCATGTCTGTAAGTGCACCCATAGCATGCAGTGCCTGCACAGGTCAGAAGACGGTACCAGATCCCCTGGACCTGGAGTTACAGATGGTTATTAGCCACCATGTAGGTGCTAGGATTTGATCCTGAAGTCTCTGAAAAGAGTAATCATTGCTCTTAACTGATATGCCATCTCGCCAGCCCCCTAGAACTCACTCTTAAACCATATCCCCTTATTTCAGATTGTGAATGGGAGCCATTGATGCCAGCATACTTAAGGAATACTTCTTTTAGGTCAGATTTTATTACCTTCTACCACATCAAACTGAAAAATAGGACAAGATAGGTCCATCCTCCCCCATAGTAAAATGTGGACATTAGGAATCGGTGAGAAACATTGTGGTAGGAACACAGACTGAATGAAGAAGGTGTCTCACAGAAGTATAAGGCACATTATGATCCTGAGATGCTGTGATTTCAGTAAAAGAATTATTAAAGTAATATTCTTTTACAGTTTTACTGACTACTTTTTGAAGATTTTTGTTTATTCATTTTGTGTGATCATATGGCAGTTAGTAGTTTCATTTTGGCAGCAAATCCCAAGATGTCAGATCCTGTTCTACTTTTTTATTAGTAAATATCTTCTGAATTAAAAAATGCAAACAAGACTAGGGAGATGGCTCAGTGGGTAAAGTGCTTGCCTGGAAAGTCTAAGGATCCTTGTTCAGTCCCCAGAACCCATGTGATAAAAGCTGGATATGGGGGCATGTGCTTGTAAACCCAGCACCCATAGAGAGAGGTGGATCCCTGGGGCTCATTGGCCAGTTAGACTTACCTACTTAGTATTTTTCAAGGTCCGTGAGAGTCCTTATCTCAGGGGAAAAAAAAGCAGCACCAAAGGAACTACACCTGAGTAACTACACTTGAATATTTCTTCTTACCTCTATGTATGCATATGCATGTACACATGTACCCCCACACATGTGTACCTCATACACCAACATGCACACTCACACGTGTATAAAAAAACCAAGAATGCAGTGTAAAAGCTACATTGGTCTGTGGTAGTAAGGAATAGTTGGCTGTGATTACTATTTATCATGCAGGACATTTGATCTATGAACAATTCCTTGCATATGTATAAGCTGCTAGCTCTGCAGATGGATTTTTTGGCTTATTTATAGTAATTGTTAGATGTATGTATGTGCACCACATGTGTACAGTGCCCACAGAGGACATTGAATCCCCTGAAACTTGAGTTACAGGTGATTGTGGGCTGGCAACTGAACCTTCTGGATCTGCTCCAAGAACAGCAAGTGCTCTTAACTGCTGAGCCATCTTTGCATCCCCTGTCTGAGTGGTTTTGTATACAAACCCTGGGACTCTGTGCTCCCAGAAATCTTACCTTCAGAGAGTCATTCTTTCTTTACCATTTCTTCATGACATATAAAGCCTTGAACTAGCAGGGCTATTGAAGCTGTATAGCCAGCAAAATGATATCCATCTAAGAACAGAATACAAAAAGCCTAACCTTTATGTTCTTGACTTAAAAACTCAGGAGATATGGCTTCTTTTCACATGGGCACCCTAATTTCTATCCCTCTTTTCTCCTGGGGGGACAGGAGTAAGGGTGTGTGTTTTCAGCTCTATTTTTCATTCTGTGCCTCCTTCCCTGACCCTCTCAACACACTAGCTTTCTGTGCAAAGAACTCTAATTTATCCCACAAAATCTCAACGTTGTCTATCAAAACCTCTAAAGGAAAGACTCATATTGGCTTAATGTGAAACAAGTATTGATTATTTATGATTCCAAACTGTCACCAATTAAGAAGCACACAGTGCATCAGACCTTCATTGGATAGGACAGATTCCATGAGAAGATACAGACTCCAGGCTTCTTGAGATTAATCTCAGATCATTCTCTCTCCTTTTCTTCCTTTCTTTATTTTTAAATTTTATTTATTTACCTAGGTGTATGTGAGAGAGCACGTGTACACATGTGCGATGACACCCCATGGGAGTGGGGTCAGTCTTTCCACCATGTGGGTCCCAAGGGATCAAAGGTTGTCAGACATGGCAGACAGTGCCTTTATTAGCTGAGCCATCTTCCCAGGCCCACTTCCTTTCTCTACCCTTCCTTCCCTTCTCTATTATGTCAGCTGGGCTTTGCTAAGTGGCAGCTAGCTAATCTTACAAATTTACTTTCCATGTGTTAGGCCACCCAGCTCACAGCCAAGTCATTTTGTATTCGTTACCTGGACAAGAAATTGCAAAAAAACAAGGAACTCTTGTAATATTTTATATAATACTTTCCATTGTAGAGATAAGGTTACCACATTCATGATTCTATCCATAAAGGCTGAAATTCTTTTGCAAATGTTACCACAATTTCTAGTAGTTACTAGACACACTAATGGAGACTGAATGCTTAAACTGCATGGTATTACTTAACGATCAAACTGAGAATTGAAGTAATTTTTTATTGTTGTTGCCTTGTCTTAAAATAGGGTTTCATTGTTTCCCAGGCTGGCCTCAAACTTATTATGTAGCTAAGGGTGGCCTTAAACTTCTGATCCTCCTGCCTTTACCTCCCGAGTGCTAGGATTATAGATGTGTATCACCATGCCCAATTTTACTTAGTTCTAGGTTTGAACCTAAATCTTCTTTATTGCTAGGCCAGCACTCTACAAGCTGAGTTACATTCCCAACCCTGAAGTCTTTCCTCAAGTGTAAATTATGTTACTATTTCTAATGCATAGGTAAAATGAGGGTTTTTTAGCAATTAAATAATTATTCAAGATCATATGGCTAATAAATAATTCAATCAATATACCTTCCTAACAAATTTCCTAAAAACATGGCTTGCAAAGAAATGAAAAATTATTTTAATATAAGTATACTTTAATTTTTTTAACTTTTTAAGTGTTTAGCCTTTACTAGATGGAAATAATTCAACCTCCACTTAGATTTTGAGTCTGTGAAGTGAATATATGTGTGTATGTATGTATATGTATATATTTACATGTGACAAAACTCTAGCAACATTTCAAAGGAAAGCAGAGAATTTTGACCAGTGTTTAGGGGAATATTGACATTATAAATATTATTGCTGTTATTGATTGGTAGTGCCTAGTTGTAAATGGTTCCAAAGCTGTAAATAGAACAGAACATTTGTGAGGTTCCTTAATGTATGAAAGATAAAATCAAGCTTTAAATATATACTGAACTTTGGTAGACAACTCACATGCAGCTGGTGACTGACTAGATTCAAATCAAACAGAAGGTGATGCACTTGTAATTGTTAACTCGGATATAATATTTTTTCCTCTCTCATAAGTAACATTTTGTTATATTTGTTATAATCATATGTGGAATGCTATATTCTGAACTATAAGAAAGGAGAGGAAAAATATAACACTTCTGCACATGTTAAAAACGTGAAAACTATGTCTTTGGTCTGCTTTCTGAGTATTGAGGATGCTGTCATCATGAAAGTGAAAGTAGTTACACACTGAATGTAGAAATGAGTTATTTTGCAACCTACCACAACAAATCATACACTTAAGAAGTGATGATATATTTACAGCTAATCAATAGTGTGCATTATTCTCATCTCAATGATTGCTAATGTGTTTAAATGTAAGTCAGAATACACTTGTGTTGAGTAGCTTTATAGAAGGACACAAATTGGAATTGAAGACCTGTAGTGAACCCCATACAACAAATCAATGTAAAGTTTGATTATTACTTGAGGCTCCAGAGCCAATTAACTGAGTAGTAAACTAACTGGTTAAAATTTAGCCAGTTGATCGGTTGATTGACTAGGCTACAGATAATTGTATTCCTTTCTATGTTGTACTCAGTTTCTCTGTAATGCTGTCTGATTGCATTGTTGGCTAGAATTCTAAGAAGTGGATCTGGTTCTAGCACAGGCCAGATACAAGGATAGACTTTATTTGGAATTTCTGCCATCATCTCTACTGAACTATCTCCGGATAGATAATTTTCCTCTTAACACATATACAATTAAAGGTATTTTAGAGTGGCTAAGAATTCTCTATACTGAAAAGAATATCTAGAATATAAATTTCAATTAGGAAACAACCCAGTTATTTTACTTAGAAGTGACACATTTTTTTATAGGAACTAGGTTAGGGGATATGTGTACTCATACATGGAGATTAATTAATATATACATATGTATATACATATGTATTCCATTTAGTCAAGTTAATATTTACTTAGGAGGAATAAAAGCAAATTTTATTTCTACAGGAAAAGAATTATCTGAGACAGAACTTATTTCACAATTAAAGCTTAACATGGAAATGTTAAGGAAAGACACGCCATGCTTATATGAAGAGTATTTCTGTTACCGCTTTATTTCCCTCATTTATCTAATAAGTGAATACCACATAAGAAATAGTTTAGTTTATTGCTCAAGCTTTATTATTTTAAAACCTTTCTAATGTACTCATGGGGGCTGGAGAGATGGCTCAGAGGTTAAGAACACTGGTTGTTCTTGCAGAAGACCCGGATTCGAATCTGGATCCAACAGCCTCTTCTGTCCTCTGCGGGCATTGCAGGACACAGATGTACTTACCTACACGCAGGCAATACATGCATACACATAAAATAAAAATAGTACATAAAATTAAAAAAAAACCTTTCTAATATACTCTTTTAGAAAACTATTTTATTGAATTCAAATACCATAAAATGTTGCAGACTCCTAAAGCCGTTTCACTAACATGGAAAAAGAGGTGAACTGACTTGTCAAAAAGCACCTGTCTAGTAAAACACAGAAGGAAATGATATCTGGTGCATATCAGCTATGTCTAATTTTTACTTCCTCCTAATTTAATTTCAGAAAGAGAAGATAATAGCTATGAACACCACACATACGCTTGTGTTGAACACTATATTAATTTATGCATTCTGTTTTTACTGTAGGAATCATTGATGCATAGTGGCTCCAAAGCATGTGGCTCCCAGGACTGCTCTAAGAGGTATGCTTCCCATAAGGGAAAGTTTTCCTTATGTGTACTTCATCTTGATTAGCATCCTTAGTTTCCATAGAAACACTGAGTACCAGCCCTTAACAAGTGATACCTTGAGCTCTTTCTTCTTGTTATAAATGTAGTCATTAATGAAGGCAGTGAAGTTACACAAATTAATGCTTTGAACCCATGCAAGAGAGACTATTCCCATTTCTCTGGAAAAGATTCTTGAGGTAGGCTTTGTGAGATTCAGATTAATTTGACAATTCAAAACTTTTAGAGTGCTACATTGTTGTAAGAGATTTGGGAAATGTAAAGGTGTTTGCACATCTTCCAAATGGTTGTACAGGGGGAAATGGGTTTCACAGCAAAAATTTAATAATAATAATAACAATAACTAAGTCCTAAAAATATGTATGTCTTAAAAGAAGTATTTAAATGATATAACATGAACACTATAACTCAATGTTTATAAGCATTTGCTAATTTTACCTTGTTAAAAGGTATATCTAAGATAGCAAAATGCTTTTGGGTCCCTGAAGGTTATGTAATAAAATTTTTTTAAAAAATTAAAAGATATCATTCAGATCTCTGCATCTGTGCTCACGGGGCCTTCTCTATGTGTATGTCCAGCTTTCCTCTCAAAGATACCATTCACTCGATTAAGGTCTACTATCATCTTTGATGACTTTATTGTAGTTTAATTACATCTGAAAAATCCCCTTTTCTAAATAAGGTCTTATTCATGGATTCTAGACATTACATTTTCCCCATGTCTTTTGCAGAAGGATGTAATTGATCTGTATTAGTATCTATCTCTTACAAGTGAGTTAAGGCCAGTGAGATGGCTCAGAGGATAAATGTTCTTGCCACACAGGCCTGAAAACCTGAGTTTGAAACCCGAGTTTGATCCTCAAAAATCCACATAAAAGATGTAAGGAGAGAATTGATGCCACAAAGTTGTCCCCTGAACACCATGATATGTTATTTCCTAATATTTTACTTATTTTTATTTTATGTTTATGAGTATATTGCTTGAATGTATATAAGTTCACCTGTGTCATGCAAAGCCTGAGGAAGTCAGAAGAGGGCATCAAATCCTCTGGAGCTGGGGACAATTGTCATCCACCATGTGGATGCTGGGACTCAAACCCTCATCCTCTACAAGAGCAGCCAATGCTCTTAACAGCTGAGCCATCTCTCCAACCCCAACACAGTATTTTTTTTTTTAGTTGAGACATTGCATTCAATTATAATTAACTAAGTGTTTATAAGAGAAAAAACTAAAATTTGATGAAATGGATGAAGGTCTTACTCCGTTAATAGACACAAAACAAAATATTGCTTTGTTTTAGTGATAATTACTTAGGACCAACTTTACTCTCAAACAAGTAAAAAAGTAAATACTCAGTTATTCAGGACAGAGACTGATAACATTGGGTAAACATTAGTGCATAATTGTCTCAAATTATTTTTTTAAATTTAAGAAGAAAAACACATTCTATCTGATTCCTCTGATATTGGACATGGGTGCATTAATATACATGCAGGAATAACACTCATACTTGTAAAAATTTAAAAATCAAAAAATAATGTATATGTATATACTTTTAAAAGGTTCTATAAGTGGTAGGTTTTCATATGGCTTTTTCTAAAGGAGGTCAGTGTTAGTTAAACCTCCCCACACTCCTTCCTCTGTCCTGCCTTCCCATTCCCCACACAATTTAACCCTTCCTACTCAACACTTTCCCCTTTATGTCACTGCTTTCTACCTACCCTCCCGAGAAGCCACACCCTCACCCGATGACTGTTTATTAGTTTCCTGACCTCTCTGGATTTTCAAATTGAAACACGCATATCGAAGATTTCAAAGCTAGCATCCAGCTATGAGAAAGAACATGTAATATTTGTCTTTCTGGGTCTGGGTTACCTCACTCAGGATGATGGCTTCCCAGTTCCATCCATTTTCCAGATAATTTAATAACTTTAGAGTTTTTTTGAACTGAATAATAATAAACTCCATTGTGTATATGTACCACATCTTCATTATCCATTCATCAATTGATAGACATCTAAGTTTTTTCCAATTCGTGTTTATTATGAAAGGGAAGCAGTGAACATGGATGAATGGGTACCTCTATAGTAGGATGTAGACTATTTTGGGTATGTGCCTATGAGTGGTTGACTGGGTCATATGATAGATCAATTTCTAGCTTTTTGAGTAATTCCACACTGATTTCCAGTTTGCACTCCCACCAGCAGTGGGTAAGCGTTCCCCTTTCTCCAAATCCTTCCCAGCATTTGTCTGCCACTCCTAGGAGAGTAAGTTGAAATCTCAAAGTGATTTTAATTTGAATTTCTGTGATGACTAAAGATGTTGAGCGTTTAGAAAGTATTTCTCTGCCATTTTCATTTAATTTTTGGACAATTTCCTGTACAGCTCTTTGAGCCAATTTTTAATTTTGGGTTTTTTTGTGATGTTTAGTTTTTCGCTTCTTTCTATATTCTAGATACTAACCCTCTGTTAGAAGTTTAGCAGGTAAAGATGATTTTCCCGTACTGTAGATTGGCTCTTCACTGGAATGACAGTTTTCTTTACTGTACAGAGCTCTTCTGTTTCATGAGGTTCCATTTGTTAATTGTTGGACTTAATGTTTGCACTACAGTAGTCTCGTACAGAAAGTCCTTCTGTGCCTATAAGTTCCAGTGTATTCCCCATTTTCTCCTTCATCAGATTCAGGGGTATGCAAGGGTCCTGGCAGGACTGAGATTTTGGAGCACAGGGACCTGTGGGAAAGGAGTTCACCATGACAATTCTGGGAAAGCTCCCAGATCTGTGGGTTCAAAGGTTCCTAGAAGAGCAGAGATATGGAGATGGTGCAGTGTAGGGCCCATGAAAGACTTTTGAAGCCAGAGATCACATGATCAAGCTATCGTGATATGTCAACCACCTGACAGAGCATGTGTTAAGGAAGTCCTTAGTGGTTACCTTAGAAGGGATGAAAGATATGATGGTATTCTCCCTTTTGTGTTTTCTCTTACTTCAACTGTTTGGCATTTCTAGAATTAAGCATGAAAGACAAGAGGTCAAATTCCCTCATGTTTTCCTTATCATCTTTGGTTCTTGTTGAGGAGGACCTTGGCACCTCCTGGTTTTAAACGTGCTTATGGGGTATCATAGCTCCAACACATACTTGATACAGAGTTGTATAGTTTAAATGAATTTCAAAAAGAAAGGGTTGAATTTGTTACCAACACTTAGAAATAAGGATAATTCACATTAGAGAATGTGTGCCAAATTCTCTTAAAAGAGGTCAGAATAGCTCTGTAGAGAGCATGAGGGCTTGTCCGAGCAATAGTTGCCACCTCATGCCTCTTCCTGCAAATTTTTGTTTTTGTTTTTTTGTTTTAGTTTTTTGCTGTTTGGCCCCAACCAGTACTTAAGTCCAGTGTCTCATGGCACGCAGATACTTAGATTGATGGAGTACAGATGCTTAGCTCAGTTTCTAAGTACTGGTGAAACAAAGATCATAGATTCAGTTACCGAATGGGTCACTTAGTTGTCCTTCCCATATGTCCATCAATTAAGTACAACTCAGGTGTATAGTCAAAGCCCTGTACATGAATTCCTGCTCCAAAATTTGAGCACCACCCTTGCACATTTTCCCCCATCTTACAAATTGAGATAATAATATTCCTTGTGGACTTCTGTCCTGTTTACTCGCTTCATTGATATTTCAAAATTCAGGCTTGCATTGTACACAGAGAAATAGAAGCGTCTTACATTCTTTCTCTCTGGATAGGTTCATTGTCATTAGGCTACATCAACAATTAAGATACAATACGAAATGAAAAGGTTACTGACACTACAATAAAACTATAGTTGAAGTATTATAAATAAAAGAAGCCCTCCAGAGGTTAATTTGTATCTTTATATATACATATATATTCAATGTACAGGATAGCTAGAAACATATGGATGATTATTTAGTGGTTTCTAGGCATGAGATAACCTGTCTTCTCATTATGTCAAGGTTTCTTTTCATACTGATGAAAAGGTGCTGGCGTTAGATAGTGGTGATGATTATACAACTTTGTTAGTATATTAAAAATTACTGAATTTTCCATGAATAGTGAGTTTTATGGTATATTAATTAGTAAGACAAAGAAATGTGTGTATTGGGTAGACAAAATTTAATGTTCAGCAATAATGACACAGAGGATATAATAAAATGAGCAAACTCATTCAAATCAATGCAGGCTGACTTCCTGAATGTTCTGACCTATCTGTCCACCAAGGCCAAAGAACAAATCCAATTGCTGATTGACCAGATTTCTAGTTTCATATTAGTTTATGAGCATGAGGAAGTCAGACAGGTAAGTGTTCATATATTAAAATCTTCACCAGTTTCTGTCTATGCCTCAGTTTCCTAAAACTATGAAATAAGGAGAGTAATCACTATTTTGTGGGTTTAGCAAGCATCATTGCCAAATGCTTGCTGTGGCACCAGCTCTCTGTAACTGATACATTTTATAATTAGTGTTATTCGGTTGTAAATATTAGGCTATAACATTAGGTTCTTGGCAGTTCAACAGTCCCACGGTTGGCTTTTCTCTTACTGGCATGTTGGCCACAAAGAAAAGAATGGCTGAAGTTTCTGTTAGCTCTTAATGAATTTAATCAACCCCTGAGAGATTTTTGAGAGCACAGAGAAATATTTAACAAAAGCAGCATTTGTATTCGTTCTGTGCTTCATTTCATAACTGGCAGAGTGTTCCCTATCAGAGGTAACATTACCTGTGCTGAGAGATGCATTAGCATACCATGAGTGAGATGTTAGAACTATGGAACACATCCCTGTGGTCTTCTATTAAAGTGTTGCTTTGCATGAGCTTCCAAATGCAATTTAGTGGCTGCCAATAAGAAAAAAACCCACTGCCTCATAATATGCAATTCACTTGTCTATCATTTTTTATTATTTAGGATTTTTTTCTCTTTCAGTAACATTGTATGGAGATTGTTTTAATAACTGTCATCTTTGGAAATCAGGATTAAAAAATAGTATGGGAACCTAAGTGATAGTTGCATTATATTGCATATATTCTGTGATGTATATTATGAAATTATAAACTATAGAAAATTTTAGCAATGATTGCGAAAAATGTCTACATAGACTGTTCCATTTGATCCAGTTGCTGTTTTATGTTTGTGCTCATGGATGGGGGATAAATAATGCTATGTTGAATTTCATGCCTATCAGGATACTTTGGGCCATTTGTTCTTTCAACGGAGATGTTTGGGAAGCCAATTTACATGCCAGAATCTATGTGAGGACCTGATAGTATAGGGAAAAGTAAAATAAATACATTCCATGCTGAGCCCCATATTCATTACAGAAAACAGACAGTGAAAAAGGAAGATAAAAACAATACCAATTACGTTACAAAGAAAAGCAATAGAATGCAACAATAGAGAAGCAGACTTTTGGTTGTTCTCCAGTAGGAACTTACCTGACCCTTAATATAACTTACCATGGATCGGCACTGGATATCTAGTAACATGGAAGTTCAATTCTTTCTCATTATTCAGATTCATCTTTTCTCAATAATTCTAAATTTTAAAAAGATTTATTTATGTTTGTGAATATGTGTCTACCTGAATGTATGTGCAAGTATGTGTGTGTACACACAGACCCCAGAAGAATACATGGGGTTCCTCATAATTAGAACTACAGACTCTTACTGAGATCCTACTTGCTAACTAAGTGCTGGGATCTGAACTCTGGTCTTCATGACTGTGCAGCAACTGCTTAACCACTAAGCCATCCAATGGTATGTAACTTGTATTTTATATGATATTGTGTTGCTGTACCAAACTTGATTTATATTTAAGTTAACCTGAAACTGATGTTCATTTTCTGTTTTGTTTACAACAGTGTTAACACAAAACACAACCAAATTTTACCTCAAAGTGTATGAGTTAGTTTTTTCTAGAGCCAAATATGAATGATCACTGTTTGGAACGCCAAATTCCATGTTCCAACATGGAAGTAGTTTCATTAAATTTTTATAGTAAGGGGCTGGAGAGATGGCTCAGAGGTTAAGAGCACTGGCTGCTCTTGTAGAGGACCTGGGTTCAGTTCCCAGCAGCCAAATGGTGGCTAACAGCACTCAGTAATGCCAGTTCCAGGGAATCTGACATCCTCTTCTGACCTCTACAGGCATTGCATGACACAGGTGCACTTATATGCATGTAGATAATACACTCATTGACATAAAATTAAAATAAAATATAAAAAAGGTTTTTATTTTTAGTAACAGAAGACAGTCAAAAATCAAGATACTTTTCAAATGCCCTGATGTTGGTGGAAACATTAAGTAAGTAGATACAGTAAAAGAGAAATATCAGTTACAGGCCTCAAATGCTAGCTGATGATTCTCTTTGACTTTGGAATGGTGGAAGCTACTGGTCTGCCAAATTGCTACATCTCAAAAGTTTTATTTATTTATTTATTTATTTATTTATTTATTTATTTAATTTATTTATTATTTGTTAGTCCTAGACTGATAGATCAGACACAGCAGTAGGCAAAGAATGGCTATGTAGGGGGATCAAGAAAGCCCAAGGTAAATAATATTTAGGCTCTGGTCCTGCAACATTCCAAATGCTCCACAATCATTGAAGCTCTAATCAGTTAATCAGCCTTTCAGGAAGTTTAGCTATAGACATAGGTTTTTTCACAACACCTTGTGATTCATTCCAAGCATGTCTTTTTGTAGCAGTATGTATGTAGCTGAAGATTTGTTTCTGGTGTGTGTGTGTGTGTGTGTGTGTGTGTGTGTGTTAGTCTTTTAAAAATGAAGTTGCATTTGGTTGCCCTTATTCAAAATCCTGACTTTTTTGGGAAGGGGGTGTTTAGAGACAGGGTCCTCCCTATAGCCCCAGCTGGCCTGGAACTCTCTATGTAGACCAGGCTGTCCTCAAACTCACAGAGATCTGCCTTCCTCTGCCTCCTGGGTGCCAAGATTAAAGGTTTTTGCCACCATGCCTGGACCTAAATCTTGAAGTATTTTAATATTCTTTCTTGGTGAGTAATTCTTTTCTCCATGTTCCTTACTTTCTACTGGAATAACTGAATCGTCTGCATCACTGTACTGGTTATTTTTGGTTTTCTATTTCTGGTTTTAGTATGCTCCTTCAAAATTTCAAGTTAATAAAGCTAGATTTAACAATGTTCTAAAACATAATCTAAATACCTTAGCTTCACCCCCAAAGTTCCAAGCTATTGTTGTATATATGTATGTGTGTATACAAAAGATATATATATATATATACACACACACCTTTTTCGCTCAAGTATGTTCTCATTAGTAAGCATTATTATAACATTAAACACACAGTGAAAATTTAACCTACATAAATTTACCTATGTGTTTGCCAGTTTATTTTTAATTGCTTCTAATAAACTGCCTCCTCTGAATTTAGAATAGTTTTACTCAAAATACCCATTAACTGTTTGTTTCAACAAGTTCTCTTAAGAGCATGTTTTCTAAACTGTTTATTATAGAATACTACCTTTACCATTATTTTTCAATATTGTTAATGTAGACTTGGAATTCTTACTCAGCAGTATATTTTTTCCACTCAGTACAAGATATTGTTACATTATAGTCTACCCTTTCTTAGATATATTTGTCACAATTTTATTTTCATATATGATTTTTTCCTTTTCTTTCTCTTTGATTTGATTTTTCTCTGTGTATTCAGGGTCTGCTTCTTTTTATGATATGCTTAAATGTGCATTTATTTTTAATGCTTCTCTTGTGATGTTCTACTTTTAGTCTGAGGATATCTTTATTTTTCAGTTTTAGAATATTCTTGTTCATTATTTGAATATTGACACTTCCCAAATATTTTTCTATTGTTATTTTTATCTGTATCTGATCAGATAAATTTTGAATCAGTAAGTCTTAACTTTTAGGTACACTTTAATATTTTTTAACATGTCCATTTTGCATCTTAGGAAAACTCCTCAGATCTGTCTCCAATTTTTAAATTCTTTCTTCAACAGTATCTCTTCTAGTGATGACCTTTTTGTATTTTTAAGATGCTGGTTTATGTTGCATTATCAAGAACTTCAGTGGACTCAGAGCAAAGGAGTTTATTTCTGTGCCCTGCTGCTGCCTATCTAGCACAAATTGACAGAGCTCTATCAGCTGTATTTATATAGGGGCCATACCAATGAGGCACCAACAAAGAGTTTATTAATCACTGATCTTTATTTTTGTACTGACAGTGCATGTACTTTTACTGTTGCAACTGTCTCTTTTGTGGTATTTTTTTCACAGAATTAGTAATTTTATATTGTGAGCTCACCTAAGATATATATTTATTTTATTTGGGAATCCTGTGGTTCCTTGCTGTGGAAAACACTCTCCAAGAATGGTTTTGGTTTTACCTTTATTAAAGATTTAAAGGGTCTCAGACAGTTTTGTGTTAATGTATTACATCTCCTAAGTCTGGAACATTTAGATCATATTTTACAAGATTCATACTAACCCAGGAGATTTTTCTGCTTCATAGTTGGGACACTTTCAGTCCAAAAAAAGCAAAATGCATACTTCTTCCTTTGGCTATTTGTGTAACTTTGCTACATTCTTTTCTGTACTTAGAGAATTTGTGTTACTTCAAGGATGTCAGAACCATCTCCTCATCATCCAAGACTGTCTCCTCTATCTCTCTAGACATCAATACCCTGGATCATCATCACCTGTCAGTCCTATAGCAAGGATCAGTATGTTCCTGAGTCACCAGGTCATTAACTGAAACTTACTTTTCAGAGTTTAATTCCATCATTCCTTTATGATAAATTCAACTTTCCTTTGACTTAGGCATATGAGTTTTTCAAACTGTATTTGGGAGCTGACAGTATAACTCAATGTTAGAACACGCATAGAGACTCAGTGCCTAACATGCCCTAGGGTTGATCTCCAGGAAAATAAAATTAAAAAACAAACAAACAAACAAATAATAAAAAATAAAGTGGTTCTGTTGCCATACAGCCTTTCTTCAACATATAGGAACAAATGTCTATTGACCCTAAACAGGCATTGACAACAGACCAAAGTAATGATTCTACCCAATCTACTTTAGTGAACTAATGTATTTACTGAGATTACATGCAGAAGCATGAGTGAGGGGTTACTCACAGGAGCAAGGTAAACTCATAGGCAACATCATCAATGAAAAGCCCGCTCCAGCATTGCCAACTACACACAAAAGCTATAATCTAACAGACTTCCCTGTACAACTTGGAGGGACAACCTGGGGACCTAGGATAGCCTCCTCTGCCGTGCTGTTGTTATTGCTTATAGAACGTTGAGAAAGGCCTTTTTGAATCTTGAAACTTTCTGATCATCCTGCATCTTGTAAGTTGAATGAGCTTCTTTCTTACCTCTGGGAAGGAACGGTTCAATTTAAAGACAGGACTACACACAACCTTTGTTTTGGTTATATTTTCTTTACTGGATTTGTTGGTAGGCATTCAGCTACATAAGCTAAGTTCAAAATGTTTTGAAAATTAGAAGTTTATAACATCAACTTTCTAATACCTGAGAAAAGGTTTTCAAATTATATTCTTTAAAAAAATATTTTATTATTTTTAAAATATTTTACCCTTTTTTAAAAATTTTATGTGTATGGGTGTATTGCCTACATGTAGGTAAGTACACCCATGTTGTGCAATGCCCGCAAAGGACAGAAGAGACAGTCAGATCCCCTGAACCTGGAGTTACCAACAGTTGTTAGTTGCCATGTGGGTGCTGGGATATGAACCCAGGTCTTCTGTAAGAACAGTCAGTATTCTTAACTGCTGCACTATCTCTCCAGCCCCATTATTTATTTATTTTTCTTTTATGTGTTTGTGTGTATTGCCTGCATGTATGTGAGTACACCCGTGTTGTGCAATGCTGCGGAGGTCAGACAAGGGCTTCAGATTCCCCTGGAACTGGAGTTTAGGACAGTTCGTAGCTGCCATGTGGGTGCTGGGAATCGAAGCCAGGTCCTCTGCAACTGCAGTCAGTCCTCTTAACTGCTGAGCCATCTCTTCAGCCCCTCAAATTATATTCTTTACAGTGAGTACTTTATCTAACCCACCTCTCTTTGTAACCTATAAGAAAGACAAACATAAATATTGTACTTCCTATTTTCTTCCTGTTTTGATATCAAGAAGTTGTGCTATTTTACACAAATAGCAGTGCAGCACTGGGCTCTAGTTGTCCTAGCAATATAATAGGAAGTTGTGACTTGATGCCTTAAATAAATTCATTCTGTTTTCTAAGCAAAGCAACTTTTGATAGGGCAACATTTTAAGAAAATTTCTACTTCCACTTCAGCATTCTGATATTTAAATTTTTAATTAGTCCCTTCAGAATTCATTTTAGTTGGTATTTTTACAAAATAGATGCCATTACAATATTTTATATAAAGAGCAATCAGGAACCTAGAATTGAATAATGTTAGGTTTGTCTTAAAGATTCTCAAGACATGGCATCACCATGAAGTCTTTGCTGATTGCTCTGATAGGTTTTCAAATGGCCAGCCAAAATAAGCCTGTGTTACTGATTTCTACACACACAAAAACAGAAAGAAATCAGGTGAACTTTACCTTAGAGTGCTTAGAACAGAGAACATTGAAAGAAACAATCAGAAACAAGTAGGAGAAATTTGAGAAACTTCAGCCTGGGGATGGGTCTGTGAAGTGGGAGGAAAACAGCAGCCAACTTTATCTAGAAAGGATGAAATAACATAGTGATAGCTTTCATATATCGCTGATTCTGGAGGGGGGGCGCGGATCAGGGGGGTGGCAATCGCCCCTTCCTGTTACCATCTATTTTTATGTGATGGCAGGCACTTGTGTCAAAGGTTGAGGACTGAATGTGTCATAGATAAGTGGTCCTGGCTCTTATACCTTTTCATCCACGTTTGAAAGAAAAGAATTAGAGGTAAGATGAAGGCTAAATAGATCTTTACTAAGAGAATAAAACTTTTATAAGAGATCCGTAATTACAGCTCCCTTCCTGTTACCATCTATTTTTATGTGATGGCAGGCACTTGTGTCAAAGGTTGAGGACTGAATGTGTCATAGATAAGTGGTCCTGGCTCTTATACCTTTTCATCCACGTTTGAAAGAAAAGAATTAGAGGTAAGATGAAGGCTAAATAGATCTTTACTAAGAGAATAAAACTTTTATAAGAGATCCGTAATTACAGCTATCTTCAAAGACAGTGGATGCTGTGTCTCAGGGAACGGCAAGATTAACCATGTTGGTAATGACAGAACCTAATGTGTCCGCAGCAGTATTCTTAAGACCTTGAAAAACCAGCGATTCGGAGAGCAGGTGGTTGGACACAGATGCTAAATAATCTTCTTAACCTCATCTGTACTCTGCGGGGGGGAAAATAGTGGGAAAATAAAAACCTCTACAAAGTATGTAATGGCAATGAACATTGAAGAGTACACAAAGGCAAATTTGTCCTGATGCTAATCTGAACAAAAGAGAAAGGCAACTGCTGTAGAGTGCAGTGTACAACTACACGATAAAGACATAATAAGTAAGCTTTAATAAAGAGGAAAATGGAGTAGAATTCTAGGGGTGTTTCTTTCTTCAAGGTACTTGTAAAGCTATTACTCACTGAAGGTCTAAATCCCTCTTTAATGTCTCATCCTTAATTTTTTGTTCACAAAATCCTTAGAAATGAATAGCTCCCAGTCAATACTTAATTGAGGCTTACAAATTGAATTGAATCAGGAAGTATCTAGATACCTTATTAGCCAATGAAACCTTAGGCAGAGCAATGGAATCACAAAAGCTGGGTCAGGGGGGCAGCAGACAGCTAGACGTTTTAAACCATTACATTCCTGGCTTATTATGCAGAGCTGGACTCATCCTAAGTAGTGCAATTCTCCAACAAATGAGGCAGCATTCAATGAAAATGGCCTTCTTATTCCTGCATTTTCCCCACAGTGCAACGGTGCTGTGCTGCAGCAATTCTGTGTTTGGTAAGTTCCTATACCGACTTTTGCTCAAGCTCAAGTTTTGCTTATTGCTTAATTAGAAAAGTATACAGTACAACTCCTACCACGAATGTGAGGTCATAAAATGTGGAAATTAGAAATAACAAATTCATAGAGCATTATAACTAAAATGTGCTGTAGGTCCCATTCCAGACAAATTTTCTATTGCTCTGTAGGGGAAACAGGTTTAGAAATGGCTTTGTGTTTCTGAGTTGCAAAGAGCTACACAAAAATCTTGGCATAAAGTATGTAGATAATGAAATTTTACTTTCTGCAATTTTTTTTTCCTCTTTAGGGAAGGAGCAAGAGTGGCCTTTCTACCACTAAAGAACTAAGGGATGCTTAGTAGCACTCTGTAGAAGTAGAGAACACTGAGTGAAAAAAATTTTTAAATCAAACATGCCAGGGTTCCATCTGAATGGGAGATTTTAAAAAGTTGAAGTTGATCATAAGGTCAAAATGATGGAGATTAGAGAGATGGTTCAGCGGTTGAGAGCACTTGCTGTTCTGACAGAGTATCTGAGTTAGGTTCCTAGCATTCATGTGATTGCTCACATTCATTTATAACTCTAGTTCCAGGAGATCCCATGCCCTCTCTTGGCCTCTGTGAATTCCAGGCACACATGTGGTACACATGCATACATACAGGCAAATACTCATGCACATAACATCAAAATAAAAATTTTAAAGATCAGAATAATGATCAGTAGTAGCTAGAGATATAGATTTTAAGGAATGCACCTGCTTAAGGGAAATTGGTGCTCCCCAAACTCTCATCTGTTTGGAATGTTAACAGAGCTTGTGTGTGTGAGAATCTGATATTAGCAAGAGACAGTTACACTATTCTCCCTTTGGTTGGTGCTATAGAAAATCAAACTTGGCTGAAAGAAGCTGTTGATTGCTTACATGGGTGTAGATGGCATGCCAGCTCTCCTTGCCAACCTCCTCTTTCTTATCAAAGAGCCAGGAGCTCCAAGTGAGGTGAGAATCCCACTTGACAAGCAGACATAAGCCATTTGGGGAAAATACAAATTAAAAGCCTCCAGCATCGGGAAGTATCTTGGGGATAAATTGTGTCAGATTACATTTGGGAGTTAGGAGAATAGAATAAGTGAGTCATAGCTTCCCAGTGAAAAACCCTGCTGTGTTAGCATTTGGAGCGCCTCCTAGTAGCTATTTAAAGTTACCAGAGCTGGTTTTAATGCACTCAAGCCTACATCTGCTTAGGAACATCCTAGAATTATGCACAGTATGCCTGTTCTGAAGTAGCTTTAGCATTTCTCCTGACTTCTAACCTGTGAGTCAGGCACAGCATAGAACTCTGTCCACTTTTCAGGGTAGAAATACAGAAATGTACAAGCATAAAGATATTTTGCTGGAATTGCTCAGAGATTCACACAATGAGTTAAAATTGCAATGTTGATTCTAGATGGTCTTCTCTCTCTTTCTCTCTCTCTCTCTCTCTTTCTCTTTCTCTCTCTCTCATACATATATGTTTAGTCAACAGATACATTTGGTGATGGTGTTGGCCAAGAAGTCCTAATTGTGACAGAGAATCCTCCTTAAACTAGTTCAGACTAAATGCTAGTTTACTAGGAAGTTGCAAAGCATCTCTCAGGTGCCACAGGGATGGAGTATAGGAGTATGGCTATTTCAGTGTCAGTAGTAGAGACTGATTCTTGTTTTCTAGACTGTGTGTTGTTCTCAGCTTGGGCTCAAATGCATGACCTCACTCCCTTCCTTCTTCTCTCCCTCTGTTTCTGTCACCCTCCTCTCCCTGTCGTGTTTCCTGCTTTCTTTTGCATTTTCCTATTATGAACTCATTTGAAATTGGCCTTCCCAGCTCTAAATTCACATAACCTTATTGCTTCCTTGTTCAGGACTGATTTAGTCTGTATATCTCAATCAAAAATTACACAATGACAAAACTCCAGTCAATTGGTACACAAAGAGAAACCAGAATGTCCTTTTAGTCAGGTCTGTGTATTTGGTGCATTTGTGCATTAGTTACTTCTGCATTGCTATTATAATATACCTGAGGGGAACAACTTATTGGAAGAAAGACTTATTTTGGCTCAGGGATTCAGAGGGATTTCATCTCATCATGGTAGGAAAGAGAGACTGGAACAGTTCTGTCTCCAGCAATAGTAGTGTGAAGTTGGAGGGGCTGTTGGTGTAACTGTGGAACAGGAAACAGACACTCAGTGAGTACCTACAGTGAGTACCAGGGTCAAGCATAACCTTCAAAAGCCACCCCTAGAGACATACTTCTATAATCTGGCCCTACTTCCAAAAGGCTCTGTAGCTATCAAAACAGGGCCACAAGCTGGGAACTAAGGCTTCTGTGTCATTTTCTTTTCTTTTATTGTCATAAAATACTATGACCAGAAGCAACTTAAGGAAGAGAATTTATTTTGGTTTATTGTTCTAAAGAGAGAATCGATCATGGCAGGGAAGGCATGAGATGGGGAGAGGACCAGGAAGATGGATGATCATATTCACGCAGAAAGGAGAGAGAGAGAGAGAGAGAGAGAGAGAGAGAGAGAGAGAGAAATGAAGTGATATACTTCAAAGCCCATGCTCAGTGATGTACTTCCTGCAGCAAGGTTGCACCCCCTAAAGGTCTAATAACCTTTCCAAACAGCTTCACCACTGGGAACCAAATATTCAGATACATGAACCTATGGGAGACATTTCTCACTCTAACCACCACATAGTCCATACATGATTCATATCATAACAGACTAGAATGTTGTATAGATAGCTCAATAATTATTTTATATATGTATATATAATTATTTTTGCTGATAACTTCTGCTCTAAATCATGTCATAGCATAGATAGGGCTCATCCATGATATAATATACAATAGGAAGACAACACTAGGTGACCACTTGCTTCTTTCCTTCTGAAACATACCATAGCAGTTGCCCAGATGTTTTGTTACTTGATTGGTACAGTGTTTTCTGACTACTAACTCCTACCTAGGAAGATTGAATACAAAAATCAGAGTTTTCGTATCCTGTAATGTACAACATTTCTAGCTATTGAGGACAGCAGTTAACAGTTTCTTTTTTAGCTGTGGTAGGTAATTTATTACAATGTGATTTAAGAAGGGTAAGAGCCTGAGTAGGTGTAGTGTGCATATACTCACAGCGAAAAGGGAGAATGAGACAGGAAGTTCACTTAAACCTAGGAGTTTAAGGCCAGCCTGGGTGGGAGAAGGAGACCTAGTCTCTTTAGAACTAAGGTGATAGTTGAATGGATAAGAGGAATTTTAGCTGTCTTTTGTTTGGCTTTGGTCTATTTATGATGTGCCGTTCTTAAATATGTCACCAGAATGAATTTTTACAAGAGACAGTTCATAGTATTAAAGATCAATACATTTTTACTAGAAAATCCAAGACTAGCAACCCAGTCAAATTAATGCAAACTGGATTTTCATGGTATGTTTTTAATATCATAACTTGTTAGCTAGACAAGCACTTTTCAAACTACATGAACCTATGAATCACATGAGAATCTTGTTTAAAAATGCCTAAGGCTCATGGAACATAGAACAAGGGGTAAAGAGGACACTAATGAGTATATCAGTTCTCATTAATGAAGCTCCCTCATGCAACAGAGTACCAGGAACACAAAAGGTCATAAATGGCCAAAGTGTACAGATTAAGAGTCTGCAGAATGCTGGTCCTTATACAGGACTCCTATATTAAATTTTCTCCATGCAGGGCTCAGGGACCATTGAGGAAGAGGGGGCAGAATAATTGTAAGAGCCAGGGAGGTGGTGCATAACTATGGAAATAGAGTCCTATAAGCTCCTGGGACCCTGCTCATATGATCCTACAGCAATGGTGTCAGCATGCACAAGACCCACGCAAATTCAAGCAAAAACCCAGCATAGAACTAGGGAAATGGACAGCTGATCCCAATCTTAAATGAAGAAATTTTGGAACCTGATTACTGCTCAGTGAGGAAGAGCTGATCTTTCTAAAGTGAGGGACTCTTAGATAGGCTGACTAGACCTCAGTAAATGAACTTGTAATGAGGAACATCTTGGAGCACTAACCTGACACAATAAAGCTTAAGACAAATGACAATGTATGAATTCCACTGGGGGGTGGCATATGGGAGGATGCCAGTGGGGAAGGGGGTATAAAGATGACTAAGACTGATTGAGATGTTCTGTAATAATACACAAAAATTCAATGAAAAAAATTTTATCTGCAAACTCTGCTATAGGAAGCCTGGATATGGTTTTAGAATTTACATTCCTAATGAAGTCCTTAGTCACCAAGAGGCTGGTTGTCCACAGACCGTAGATAGTTAAAGTATCAGAGATATGGAGATACTGATTTGACTCTAGAATCACAAGGCTTTTCAGAAGGGAGCAGAATAGAATGACATTCTTACCTTTTATTTTAGCCTTAAACAAGATGCACTTCAGTTAGGTTCTTTTCTTAAAGATGAGCTGGTTTGGAACAAGATTTGAATTGAAAACATAATTCTGTTGATTCTACCATCTGTAGGTCCCAGAATTTATTACACCGGTTCCATGTTCCTTTGTTCGCTTTCATGAAAGTTACTGCATAAATGGCCTTAATTCACTGCTTCTGTCTGTTTTCGGGTCACATAGGTATTGTGAACATAAGCATATACACAGAATGATGGATTTATCTATGTTTCAGCCAAGCGTTTGTAAAGCAAACCAAGGCCATGGAGAGATTGTTGATTGATTGTAAAATTCTGACAGCTGCAAGTATATTCTCAGCAGTAAGATGAGTAACTTGGGCTAAACAAGACCGACACGAATAAAGCTCAGATTTATTAAGGACCTTTCCAGTGAACAGCCTGTGTTCTTACTCGGTGCTAGAATAAATAGTGTCTAATTCCAATTAAATGATCCTGTGATGTATAATGTGCTGTTGATTAACTGTTCTAAATCATTATCATCCTAGTGATCTTGCATATATGCAGGATCATGTTTTCACATCTGTAGATTTAAAATTCTGTGATATCCATACATATCTTCAAGAATACATTCCATAATATATCATATTTCACTTAGAGCTACTGTCCTTCATGAATCAAATGTGTGAATTCTACTCCTGTCATTTGATTTATAAAACTAGTGTGTAGCGCAATCAGTGGATTAGAAACATCTGTTTACTCCATGAAATTTCTTGGCAACATAGATGATGGAAAAATCAGCTGTGACAAAATTGTTTCTCTTTTGACATTGCAATATGTATTTATAGTTTTATACATGTGTCCAATGAAATATGATCCTATTTAACACCCATAATCCCTCCAAATCCCTCCCTATTCCCTTCAATATGTCCCCTCCCAACTTTATGTCATTTTAAAAAATAACCCACCAAGTCCAATTAATACTGCCCATATGTGCATGGATGTGGGGTCATCCACTGGAGCATGGGACTCCTACCACTAACCACATCCTAAAAAAAAAGAATGATTTTCCCTCCACCAGTAACTATCCACTGCCAATAGCTCCTGGAGATCATCTGCACCATCAATGCCAGAATTTTTCTGGTTAGATCTTGTGCAGATTGTCTGCAGGTCACCTCACCTGCTGTGACTTAATGAGTACAATAGTCATATCTTGTTCAGAAGGCAGTGCTTCACAGCACTCTTCCCACTGTTCCAGCTTCTTCTTCGACTTTCCCTGAGTCTTGGTGTTCATGGTAATGATGCAGTAGAAAGGGATGTTCTGTTTGGGGCTCAGTACTCAGTTTCTTATTCTCATAACTGTGATGATTTATAAGTCTCTCCATTGACTACTGTTTACTTAAAAAAGAAGCTTCTCTGAACAAGGTTGATTTATAGTGGCTTCTACTATCCCTGTCTTTGAGATATTTGACAAAAAAGTACAGCATTTCTGTCTGTTGAAGGTGGACAGCATAGTCCACCTAACAATTGAGTTCTAACTCTCTTGGTCGTTTCTCTGACCTTAAACCATCTTGTCATTTTGTACCTCAATTTTGTACTTGCAACATGGATGTAATAATCTGTTATACCTCTCAATATAATATGGATGAAGTGAAAAGCATATTTAAAAGCACTTAACCAGTGCTTAGCATTTTAAGTACTCAGCAAGTATTCTTTACAGCATTTCCTGAAGCATTTAATGTCCTTAGGAATATACTATAGTAAAATGATCATTCTCTTGACTTACCTCTGGCACCTAGACTATTCCCGGGTTGACTGGCATTAAGTTTTAATAGTAATTAGAACTGAACAATTTATAGCGTAAACTTGCTGAGGGAAAAATAAGAAAAAAAAATTCTTCTAGTGCTAATTAAAAATAATTCTAAGTGATACACTATATCATATTCTCCACCCCATCACTTCTGCTATTAGTATTATAGCTGAGAATTGATGGAAAATAAAGGCAAGGCAGATCCAAAATAAAATGCACATTCATTTTTCATCATGCATCTGTAATGGTGCTCAGAATGTTAATCTGCTAATTACATGTAATGAACTTCTGCAGTGGAGTTCAGAAGGTACACTGAGTCAAGAGGACTACATCCATTTTGTATAATTCAGAATATACGAAAAATAAGAAACAATGATAGAGCTGTGTGTAATGACAAATGTCTGTAATTACAGCACTTTGGAGACACACAGGAAGATCATGTGCTTGAAGACAAACCTGAACTACATAGTACAAAAAGATACTGTCTCAAAATTAATAAAGTACTTGGGCTGGAGATGTAGTGCAGTGGGTAAGAGCACTGACTGCTCTTGCAGAAGACCTGGGTTCGATTCACAGCACCCACAGGGGCGCTAACAGTTGTCCATAACTCCAGTTCCAGGGGAATACGATGCTCTCTTCTGACCTCCATGGACATTGCAAGACAATGTGCACTTACATACGTGCAGGCAATATGCTCATACACATAAAATAAAAAATAAAATACTTTTAAAATATATATACAAAATTAATAAAGTACTGGGAAGATAGCTCTTTTGGTGAAGTTATTGCTGCACAGGCATAAAGACCAGAGTTCAATCCCCAGTACTGATCTAAAAAAGCCAGGTGTGCTGGTATATGCTCTAATTCCAGCCCTAGAGAGCTGAAGACAGGTGAATACCTGGTAGTCAGTGGCCAGCCATCCTAGTCTATTTGGTGAGCTTCAGGTCACTGAGATACCTGTTGCCAATAAACTATATAGATGCCTCCTGAGGAACAATACTTGAGGTGGTCTCTGACCTCGGCATGTGTGTGCATGCACACACACACACACACACACACACACACACACAATTTTAAAACTCAATAAATAAAGGAACATGGCTGACCCCATCATAGAACATGTATGCAAAATAAAATGTGGTTTTTCTCTTTCATGACTGCTTGAGTGTCTAGAAAGAAATTTCTTCCTGCTTTCCATTTGCAATGAGCCACCATGGGTAGATGTCACATTTGTATCAAATCATTTGATATTCTGGGCCTTTTTCTTCTTGTCAAAGTAAAATAATCATCTTCAAAATGAATTACAGAAATATACTTGCAGATGTTAATCAGCCTGTGACAGCCCTCTGATAGAACGAAAGGGTGACTTTGAGATTTCATGCCACACAGATACATCAGTCAGGTCTGTACCATTTTATTAGCCTGATGTGACTTCACAGATCAAGTTGATTGCATTTTTATATGGAGGTTCATTGTCTAGTGTAAGAAAACTGAGCATAACTATTGAATTATTACAATGCATGATGTGCAATGTCCATTATATGAATAGGGTGTAAGACCCTAATATTTGGCTAGGAGTTCCTCTGTGGAGATTTTGTTGTGTGTTATAGACAAATTAGGGTCCCCACAGAAGTAATGTACATATCAAATGAAGTTTTTGAGTAAGATTTATAACAAATAATCATTTCTAGCTTCTGAGTCACACCCAAACTAACTCATACTTAATTTAAACCATGTATATTGATTTTTTCAATCTCATTCATTTACATCCTCCTCAACAACTATTTTGGAGCTGCTACCAAAATGCCAAATACCATGCAATTTATTTTTAAATACAAGCCTTGTGGAAAAAAAATAATAGTCAATGACGTGTGGGAAATCAGAGAAACAGGTTATTATTGTGTGTTGTGGTAAGGCCTTTACTATTTGGAGCACAGAGTATATTAAAATCATCACTGGAGCGGTGACGTTACAACAGGATGATGAAAAGTAGAAATTGTAAAACACCATCCCTTCTGTTTGGGCATTTCGAAGGACAAGGTCAACTTGAGTAGTAATTACCAATGAACTTGTATTACCTTGCATTAGCAGTAAAAAATAAAAAAAAAATTAATCCACTTCAATAGTGCTTCTAGTATGTTTGCATTTTTCTTTATTTTTTTCCCTTTCTCCTAAATAATTCTAGCTCATATTTCTTTGAACTGGAAATACTGAAACAATTTTCCCAGTAATTTGGTCTTTTGTCTTTACTAAGTGAAATGTGAACAAAGCATTGCATAATGTTGAAAACTGACTCTACCATCATCATTTTACCTCCCAGGAGACTCTGGTATGGTCAGCACGCTGACTGCTACTCACACTCACTGCAACTTTTGCTGGGAGTGGTGAAATATGTCTGTCATTGCATGTGATAGGTGGCTTATAATGTTGTTTAGTTAGTGACTCATATATGGTATCATCTTATGATACCTTTGAAAAAGGAAAATTTTCCCTGTAAATTGAATGACATTTTGTTGTCTCTCTTTTTCAGTCTTGAGGCCATGATGAGTCTAGAACTTTCTGATTATGATAAGATTCTCATTTAAAGTCTGAGAAAACAATTTATTCAACATTACATACTGAATTTCTGTTGGAGAATATCTGATCTTTCCTCAGTGATGGAAGCGTTATGGGTGCATCTATATCTGGACCATTCAAAGCATGGCTGAGTTTTTTGATGTCCAAAAAACCCAGGTACCCCATTCTGTTTCTCTTCCTGAGTGAAGTGATATTTCAGTAAGCTTACAAAACATGTTTCTTAAGGACGTAAGCTGGCACTCTTCAAATATCTCTTACATAACATGGAATGCAACTAGCACTGCTTATTTCCTAAACCTTGTCACAGCCCAGTTTGTGACCTCCAGCCTTCTTCTGAGGAAGCTGTTACTTACCTTGCAAAGATTAGAAAATCAAGTCTCAGCAATTAAGCAGAACCCTACAAGCTTAAGGATTTAGCATTAGTAATTGCTGTATGGGTGATGAAAATTTTTCCCCCAGAAGCCTAAAACTTTCACTCTGCTACATGTAAGAGATAGCTAGATCGCTTATGTCTTCATTCTATATAACAGCCATGTGAAGCAGACTTTTTTATGGTCTTTGTTTATTATACATGCAAACTCTATCTAAAATGTCTTGGTTACTAAGTCATGGGGGTACAACATAGATCCAGAGCAGATTCCCAAGCCTGTTAATTTGCAATGCACTCTAATGACATCTCCCAAAATTACCAAAGTCTTGTAGCTTTCCTCTTCTTATATACTTGTGTGACAATGGAGAATAACTGGCCAGTATGCTCATCAGAGTGGCTTTCTGTATAATTTAAAGTCATCTTCAAGGTGGTATTGATAACAAGCTTCATAAAGCACAGAAAATAGTAATTCTTCCAAACCCTGAAACAATAAATAGTAAAGTAACGCATAATCTATAGCCTTAATGTAGGTGATTTCCTGCAAATAAAAAATAAATAATGCATATTGCATATTTTCAGTTATATGAATCCTCCTTAATGACCATTGAAGAATGGAATATTTATAACAGATGAAGCAACTTTATGTTTCAGCATTTATTAGATCCAGGGCTTTCCTGGGCTCTGGTTCTATAATATTTCAATGTGACTCCTTAACTTTGTTTATTTGGAGTTTGACTTTGGGGGCACTCTGGTGTATTTCAATAAAATTAAACTAGAAAATAAGACAATCCTGGCTTTACATGGTTGTGCTGAAAGCAGCTGGCAGAATACCTCAACTCTCTGAGGTTTTAAGACCTTTCTGCTAAACGGAGTTAATATTTGCTAAGAGTTGTGAGGAAATTCATAAGGTGCTTAGCACTGTGTTGACTAAGAGCCCCAAAAGCCCAGCAACTTGTAAAGTCCCTTCAGCCCATCATCGTGGTTGCTGTAAAATGTGAGCAGAGGTTAGACCACTTCAGTAGTAGATTCTGGCTCTTTTTGACAGTGTATCTAGTCTAGGTCTGTTTTAATTTTGTTAGAGTGCCTAGAAGACAGCTAAATCATTAGAATGCATTCTTTGCTAGAAAGAAAACTTAGTCCATTAGTAGCATCTTTTGTTGTGTTCTGGAAATCCTACGTAAAAGGAAAAATTAGGCAAAACTCTGTTGTTTGTATCTCTTTCTTGGTAATTGAAAGCACCTACTAGGAATTTCAACAAACAAGTGAAATTGTCCTTTGTTAGTATTTTTCTATTTTTAAGAAAGGCAACTCTCCCAGGTGAATCTGGGCCATTGCCATGACAATACCAAGTCTTCCAAATTTCTTTTTCTTGTTCTTTTCCTTTTTTTGGTTCTATGTCAGATACATTTTTTGGATCAATCATAAAATGGTAATGACACAGTTTAACTTTGAATTGATGATTTTTTTAAATTATTTATTTTCCCTTGGGGAAAAAGAAAGTTAGAATATAATCTTTTATGCATTGCATCTATTTAGCTTGGTGATTAAGCACATTTCTAAATTATCAATTTCTAAAGCTCCTACAATAATTACTTATTTTAGTATGATTCTGTGTTAGGAGAAAAGACCTCAAAGGGTTTGAAACCATTTCAACAAATATAGGTAATAATCTAACCAGCATCTCTCTTCTCTTTCTCAGTGTCAAGTTCAATTAGATATTTTCTTCTGTGTGTCATTCCCTAATAGATTCTAAGAATTCATACTCTTAAAACACTCTTCCTCAGATTTGTGCATAAGGCTATATTCTCTCCTATTCGCTGGAGTAAAAACAGGTCTAATTTTGCATGCAGGATTCATGATCTGTTGTCAACTTTCCTACTGAGTCTGTTTTTGTTAATATTTATTATTTTTATTTTACGTATATGAGTGTTTGGCCTGCATGTAGGTAGGTGTACCTGTGTTGTGCAGTGTCTTGGGAGGTCAGAAGAGGGTGTCATATCCCTTGGAACTGGAGATACAGATAGTTGTTCGGTGCCATGTGGCTGCTGGGAATTGAACCTGAGTGCTCTTAACCACTGAGCCATCTCTCCAGCCCCTATCTAGTGTCTGCTGTAGCCAGGTTTGCCATTGCTTCCCAGTAATGTGGTGCGGCATCCAACCTAAGTTTATCTTTTCAAATTCTGTTCTACCTTGTTAATGTCAAAAGAACATTAAGTAGGAGAACTGGAAAAAAAAAGTGTGCAGGAGTTTCTTTATGCCACTAGCATTCCTGAGCTGAGATAGGAAGTCTGTTCTTTCTACCATGTGAATACCTTGTCATACCCAAGGGGAGTCTATAGTTTATAAATCATTTTGTTCCATGTGGCACCTAAATACCATGTCCTGAGAGACAGCTAATAT
>NW_008356458.1:597417-612984 GCF_000622305.1 Nannospalax galili
AAAGTTATACTGTTTATCTTGGTGATTTTTTTAAATGAACTATGTAAAATATATAATTTGTTTCTCCAGATTTTTCTTAAAAATATAAAAATTAAAATTAGTCATTCTATATTTGAAATAAAAAATGATATACTTTCCAATCAGATTTTTAGATAATTTGCACAGAAAGAACAACTTTTGTAAATATAGATGTAGAGTGAATGATAGTCTAGTATCTTTCACTGTAAAAAAATATCCTGGCTTTGAACCAATTCTTCTTTTAATAAAGGAAGAAAATCCATTGAAACTCTTCCCCTCTACAGCCCTGACAGAGGTTCAGAATACTTGGGCTCTTAACCACTTGGCCCTATTGAGCATCATTTAATTTTGCCACAGCTCTATAAATACAGTTTCTTTAATATCGAACTTCCATCTAGATAAATTTAAGCAGGAACTTTCTCACTGATTTCAGTGGCTTCAAAAGCATACTAGTCTAGGCTCCTCTTTTTCCTATGCCCTGTATTGTAACCTCTTTCATCTGTTTCTCAATTAGTCTGAACTTACATATAGATGTGTGTACTCACATACATAGGCCATTTGGACTCCAAAGCAGTGCTTTACCTGAACTAGTATTTCTATACCTAAATTATCATTAAGTTCTCCTACAGTTTATTTTCACCCCAAATTTATAGGAGTTACTGGGTAGGTTACCAGTATTTCCAGGACATTTGTGGGCTATTTTCTTATTGATGATCTTTTGATATTGATTATAGTTGATATATAAAATATGAATGGACTGGCTCATTCACAGTTTCTTAAGTAAGAAAAAAAATTAATTGAATTGTATAACACTCTAAAATCCCTGATCATTTTAGGAAATCACTATTTCCTAGAAGGGTAAAGTTGTGATTTAAAACAAAACAAAACAAAAAACCAAAAAACAAGTTTTCCTCGCTGGTTAACTCACAGTCACACCTCAGTGCACTCAAAGAGATGCAGAGAGAAATGATGATGTAAAACAATGGTGAATTAAATGTTTGTCTGTGTCAGAACTAAGTCAAAGGTCAAAGCATATCAATGTGTCATTAAAAAGTCAGTGATTCCTGAATTCCAGATCCTCCTGCCTCTGCCTCCTTAGCAACATACTCGGTTCCAAAGGCCAAAAATGTTGCAAGTATTTGGGAGCTAGTATCTAATCCTTAAAAAAATTTAGGGTTACCTCTTCAGAGGGGGAATGTTAGAGTAGCCAAAAGTCCCATAAAAATAAAGAAATAAATCAAAGAAGAAGAAAAAAAGCCAGTGATTTGCTGGTTTTAAAACCTGGACATTGTTCCCATTTCTTTTGAATTTTGTAGAACTAGCATGTTAGTCTCCTCTGTACAAGGGAAGAAATTGACTTTCACTGCTCAATTCATGCTGTTACATTTGCAAGAAAATGAAAGCCAATATTGTTTAACAATATGCCACCCCCCGCCGCAAGTATCAAATGACATGATTTTGAAGAGCCCAAGCCTCTACTAGGAAGCTTAAGCTATATAAAGAGAAGCAGGAACTTGCTGCAAAAAGGGAAGTTTCTAGAATTCACTTCACTACTGTTCTTAATTTTTGGTAAGGTATACTGACTTCATTTTTCATAATGATTTACAATCTTCAGGATTTGGGGTCATGGAGCAGAATGTCTAGTCTCTTAGAAGTCTAATATTCCTTCTTGCTAACAAATTGGAAACTGTATGTTCACGATAACACAGGTCATTCTCTGAGGTAGAGTCTTCCTTTGCATCTATCGGTAGAAATTACTGCCAAAGGGAAAAGGAGTATTAATAATTACCTTGATCTAGAACCATTTTCCTTTCTTTTATCCACCCTAATAGACTGGCGGTTTAGAGTTGTCCTTTAAATAAGATGATAGTTCTCTCTTGATAATATCTGGTGCTGTTTATACTGCTAATACACTTTGATAGCAGATACAGTTATCCATATTGTTAATGAGCTTGTCACACTTATTCAAAAGAGACTGAGAAATAATTGAGACCAAAGTCACATGCCCAGTCTTAGCTACTTATTAACATCACTGTAGCTCTCAAACATAGTAATAGGAATAGCCAGCTCTTAATATCTACCAATTCCTTGTCTACCCCTTCAATCAACTGTCAATGCACCAGTGTTATAAAATGAAAATCACTTCTGCACTGAAGATAAACATTACAGTGCAGTAGCTATTGACATAGAAGGAATGATTAAAGTCTGTAGAAGGTATGTGTAGGTTATATGGAAGAAATATTCATCTTACGGAAGGGGCTTGAGCATAGTGACTCTTGATGTAGGGTAGGGAAAGACTGAGACTCCTTTACACATGCAAAGGGCCTACCGTATTCTTTTGTCTTTACTTTTTTTTTCCTATCATTAATATGTGCGAATGGACTCACAAACTGAGGCCAGGAGAGAGATTCATTATCCATAGTTGAAGATCCCTGTCACTAAATACATTTCTGACTTTTAATCCTTAGAAATGCCTACCGTAATACCAAAGTTAGTCATCCCATGAGCATCCCATGAGCATGTAATACCAAAGTTAGTCATCCCATGAGCATGTTTAAATCCATTATATTTTCTTGAAAAACTTACTAATGATATCATAGTGAAGAGAATTGTTTCATAACTGTGGTGTTTGGTTTGATGAAATCATAGAGTGGCCATAAAATAACTTATGGAATAAGCTGGATTACAGCTTCCCAGTGTCTGAGTCAAGTGTAATGACAGACAAGAGAATGAAATGGGTGCAGGACAAAGGAGTGAGAGATGGCCGAGACTGGAAATGTCCCTTACTGGCTTTGTGCCTTTTAATCTGACAGCACTAGAAGAATAACTGCCTAATGAGCTGGTTTGATTGAAATCTACTTGCATATTTTTCATTTGAGAAAGCTTCTTTTTTTAATATTTTATTTATTATTTTTATTTTGTGTGTTATGTGTATATTGCCTGCATGTAGGTTAGTGCACCTGTGTCATGCAATGCCTGTGGAGGACAGAAGAGGCTGTCGGATCCCCTGGAACTTGAGTTACTGACAGTTGTTAGCTGCCATGTGGGTACTGGGGTTGGAACCCATGTCTTCTGCAAGAACAGTCAGTGCTCTTAACTGCTGAGCCATCTTTCCAGCCCCAGAAAATTTCATTTTTAGTTTATGGAATTATTCTCTTGCTATACATATAGCAGCAACCTCAAGGACAGGTACTACTTGACGCTTCCATAAGTGAACAGGTGATATTATTTATGACTTACTAGTGCGGCTGCATGTTTGTTATAGAGCTAATGACTCTGAATTTTACATGTGAATCCTGTTTTCTCTCAATCACAGATAGATATTTACTTTTCAAATTATGTGCTGGATCTTCCACCTGTTTCATTTTATAGGCAATCTTTGAAAACTGCATCTTTGAAGACTGAACCAACCTAGTGGTAGTATCATATTTTATTCCCTTCTATCTGCAAAGATGGTTTGAGTTCACATTCTTGGCATAAACACTGTAGTTATTGCATTACTTGCTGATTCCATGGTTTCAGGTTTAGACTAGTTGCTAATTCAAATTAAAACGTCCCATCTTGTGTTTGAGTTAATTCAGAGATGGAAATGTGACATGCAGTGGTTAATGATGTCTTCTGTATCCTAGAAATTATGTTTATGGAAGAAGTCACTGAACTCTAGAAGGTTCTTTATCGTTCTTTCCAGTCTTTTATAACTCAGTGAACCACCACGCCATTCATCTTATCACGGTAGCCAGACATTTGAGTTCACCTTCATGGTTAGCTTCTCATAGCACTTGAGGCAAAGACCAACCTTCTTTCTGTAAGTCTCATACCCCTGCAGGCCATTTGAGTCACTCTTTCATAGCACTTAAAGCCAGTTATTATCTTTTTAAGGTCTACTCAAATATTGACTTTGAATAAAACTTGTCCATAACATTGTACTTAAAACTGTAAACCCATCACCAAAGTCGTGAATACCCCTTTCCCTTGTCTCTGATTTTAATTTTTCTTTTCCTCTAATGATTCTTACAACTGCATCCACATCCTGGAATACTGACTCACTGTGGAAGCTGGATTTATCTGTATTATCCAGTGATATAATTTAAGTGTTTTTGATCAAACCATCGTGTAGTAGGTTTTCAAAAATGACTTGTTGCTTGTATGATAATTTTGTGTGAATGAGAGAGAAGTTATGTTAATTTTGAGACAGGGTCTCATGCAGCCCAGGCTGACCTAAAACCTGCTATATAACCAAGGATGAACTTAAACTCCTGGCACTCTGGTCCCCATGGATTTATGTTGTGCTGGAGATGGAACCCAGGTCCTCATGCATGCTAGGAAAGCACTATCCAACTGAGCTACATCTTCAGCCACCAGTTTTGTGGGGATTTTGTTATTAATGAGATTTTTCTAGTGTCCTTCACATATTAGTCAGTTATAAATATATAATACTCTCAATACATATTCATTGAATGCATCAACAATAGGGCCTGAAAAAATTTTAATATTCAAATATGAGTTAAAACTTTTGCCTCTGGTCCTGATAGAAACTCATATCTAAGCCAATGCTGTTGTAATTTCCATTAAATAATGTCTTTTGGCAGGTAATGATTGTGAAATAAGCTTAAAAATCAAGTTCATGTAGCTGTAATATTTACAATACAGCAGTTGGTCATGTTCTGTGAGTGTACAAATGTATTTTCAGTGGAGAAATTAAAACCAGCATCTGATTACTTAGTGCTGTTTGGTTTAGATAAGAATGCTTTCATCTCATTTAAATAAACAATCATTATGTTTTTCATATCAATGATGATACAAGCTGTGGTAATAAGAGCTTATGGAGGTTGCATAAGTATGCTCATTCACACAAATCTTTTGCTACACCCTGGGGGTGGGGTAATGACAAGGACTGGCAATAGCCTTGTTTATTTATTTATTTTTATTGAGGACATATGTTTTTGAGGAATAAAATGTGAAATGCTGCAGCAGTATTATAAAGAAGACATAAATGGATTTTTAATTCAGAAAGCAGAAAAAGATGGTAATTGTATGAAGAGGTTTGAAAATAATTAGTTTGGATGATTGATCAGTGTGAAGACTGAACATTGGTGCTGGAAATATTTGAGGGGTGTAGGACAATAAAATATATATAATTGCTTCTCTTTGTTTACCATAGGAATGTGACAGACTCAATACAAAAGATGATTATTTGGACTGGAGAGATGGCTAAGTGGTTAAAAGCACTGAGTGCTCTTGCTGAGGACCTGGGCTCAGTTCCCAGCACCCACATGACTGCAACAACCATCCCTAACTCCAATTCCAGGGGATGTTACACCCTTTTCTTACCTATGCAGGCATTACAGGACACGGGTACACTTGCATATATGTAGGCAATATGCTCATACACAAAAATAAAAATAATAAAAAAATTAAAAAATTATTATTTATGCCCATGTTGGAAGTATATGAACATTTCAGAAATTCTAAATCTGGGACATAGTTTAGATTTGACACCATGTTCCCATCCCTGGTGTCTTTAAGAAAACATCAGATTTGAAAGAAATAAATACTTCCAAATGAAAATCATTACCTTATATCATGAGTCAGTTGATTTCAAAGTCCATTCAGACTATAGTTTTTTCAATTCTGGAAATGGAAAACAGGCAAAGAACAATGAAGATTCCGACAGAAGATGTGCAGTGTAGTGTCCAGTCGACAGATTTTTGACTTTGGCTAACTCGTTTTATTCTATCCCGGTCATTTTTAAGGTAGGGAGGAGGACTCCTGGCTGATTAATCTCAAAGGTTCTTCCAGTGATGACAGATTCAGGAAACTTTGTCTTTGAGTTACTCTCTGGAGAGCTGTGTCTGACTCCATATAGGTCAAGGACAGTCTCACTCCCTGAGGGTAAAAGCTAGTTAAAGTCCTGCAATGAAGAAAATAATTATTGTGCATGAATCTATCCCTTCATTTCTAGTACAAAAGGACTTTACATTCAGGAATCTATACCTAAATAAAATACGTAGAAATGGATTTTAAAGATCGGAAGCCAAAGTGAGATTTCAGCAAATATGGATGTCATGTGCATGTGTATGTGTATGTGTGTACATGAATGAAGGTGTGTGTGTGTGTGTGTGTGTGTGTGTGTGTGTGCGCGCGCAGGTGTGTGCAAGGGCATGTGGAGGTCAGAAGTTGACATCTAGGTTTTTCCTTTACTGTTCTTCATCTTATATTTTTGTTTGTTTTTTAAATATTTTATGTATTACTTTATATTTTATGTGTCTGAGTGTATTGCTTGCATGAAGGTAAATGCACCTGTGTTGTGCAACATCAATGGGGGTCAGAAGAGGGCATCAGATCCCCTGGAGTTATGGAGAGTTGTTACTCTCCGTGTGGGTACTGGGAAACAAACAGAAGTCCTCTGTAAGAGCAGTCACTGCTCTTAACCACTGAACCATCTTTCCAATCCTCATCTTATATTTTTGAGACAGAGTTTCACACAGAGCACAGAGTTCACTGATTAGCTAGGCTGATGGTCTTTGAGCTCTGGGGCTCTACCTTGTTTCTGCTTTCTGAGCAGTTTTCTGTGGAGTTACAGATCCGCACCACCATGCCCAAATTCTACATGGGTGCTGTGGATCCCTACTCAGGTCTTGATGCTTCCACAGTGGACACTTTACCAAGTAATATATCTTCCCCGTCCAGCATATGAATGTCTTGATTATATGCTACCCACTTTTTAAAATGCACACATCTCTTAGTGTTTATTTGAAAACATGATGAGAATTCTGTTTGCAGTTCATTTTTCAACTCTACCAAAATAATCCAATTTTCAGCATTAGGAAAACTGTCAACAAGCATATGCATGTATTCAAAATTTAAAAATCTCTTAATGGTATGTAAACATGACTTTGTTGTGTGGTTGAAGTTTAGAAAAATAATGTTTGATGCCTAAAACAAATACTAAGTTGTGATTTTAAAACTTTTATAATCATATTGGGACAGATTGCGTGAGGATGCAGTATGTAGAAACATTTTAAAGAATTTCAGTTGCAGAAAAGCTCTTTAAAGGTCAACCTCATTAAGGCAATGTTTTTGAACCAGTATAAAGTAGATACTATTATTGGAAATTCAGTGCAACAGAACAGAATGGCATTTCACTTACAGTTTAAACTTTCCATGGTTAATTTGAAAAGCAAAAATGATCTTTTGGGGGGTTCCTGATCTCTGACTTAAATGACATTTTAATCAATAATAATGATTTCTTTGCTATGATTAGGAGAGCTTTTGTTCTCTAGAGTGCATGGCAGGAATAATTAAACAGCTCTGTTTTAGAGCCCGTCAAGGAAACGGTTTTATAATGCAAGTGCCTGTCTGCTTAGCAAAGGAAAACAGACTTCCCAGTGGGAGGCACTCTTCATGGACAGTCTTCCTTAAAGCTGTCTGTCTATGCCCCAGAGAATGAACTGGTTTGTGGGAATCTGATAGGACTACCTGTCTCTGTCTCCATGATGGAGCTTCAGAAATGACAGGTGTCTGATGCTGGGAATCAGTCAGTTCCCCTAAAACCAATCTTCAGTCAAGTTCACTTCAAGGTTCTTAGTTCAGTTTAAATTTAATGTCTAGAAAAAGAGTTATTCTTCCCCACTGATTACCCATCATATGTTCATATTAAGCTTTTGGCTTAAAAATGTTACTTGAATCATTAGATTTTTTTAGTGAATGATTAGTATTCACCAGAATACTTTATGGAGAAGTGGCTAGGTGATCATTCGTGTTACTCTTACTTCTTAAGGGTTCTCTTTGACTCTGCTCAGTACAAAAAACTTGGACATCACAGAGTCCCAATGGCTCTATCAACAGGGCAGAACACACTGGGAAGAACGAGACTCTACTTCTGATGACAAATAATTATTAGGAGCAATAAAATATTTATATTTTAGTGATTAAATACAATTGATCATGAGGAAATTAAAAAGTCACAAGTGCCAAAACTATCATAAATATAGAAAATATAAATGAATCTTTAAATTTTTATAATGAAGAAATGAAAGATTGCATTCTTGCATCCTGGAATACTATTCTACTGACATGGTTGAAATATTGATTAAATAAATGAGAAAAAGATGAATGACTTCCAAAATGTAAGGCCTATATTTAGATATAATCTAATATTTTATGACATATGTAACCATTATTTTCTCAAGTTCACAGTGCACTGACAATTATTTTACTGAATAATATGTTTTAAAAATGAAAGTTCATGCAATTATATATACATATATGTGTACTTTCTTTAAAAGACTGCACCGATAAGCTCCTGTCTCGAAAGGCTTTATGAGACTGCCTACTAATTTTAAAATTAATCAACTAGTTGATGACAGCAGATAGTTTCTAGTATTTCTCAATAAAGGGCATAATTTTGCAATGGAATAGAAATTGCTATCCACAGATACTTTCTGCAGCATTATTTTGTCTTGTTCAGAATATCTGTTAGAGAGGTGGTTTGCACATAAATCTTGACAAAATGTCATGCAGTATCTATTGACTCAGTATGTCACCGTCAAGCTGTTTTTTTCCTTTCTTCCTTTCCCTCTTTCTCTCTTTCCTTTTTTGTTCCTTGATTACTCTTTTCTAAAACTGAAGGAGGTGACACATTTTGAAGATGGAAAGAATTTTGCAATAGCCTTATTCTCTTCAGGGCCATTCAATACTCCATAATATGACAGCCTCAGCTTCTCTCATGAAAAAGGCCACCTAGGTATATCAGTCAACTTACAGATCCTACTCTGGACTTTCCAGAGGTGCAGGAGGCAGATGATTTCCTGAACACAAAGCTCCTGCCAATTTCTCAAAGAACAGTGGCCAGCACAAAATTTGAGTCATCTTCCCAGGAGCATGCCCTGTTCTGAACATCTCCAGACTAAAGTGACTCTTTTCTTTCTTCTTTATCGATCTTCAATCACTGTTTTTATATAATGAAGTGTCACCAGGTTTATGTGCCTGTCCACATTTCATAAAGTGAAAAGACATATGATAAAAGTCTAAGAATAGCATCATAAATCATCCATGCCTCTGAACTGCTTGGAAATGTTAAATGCCTTCTTTTTGGTCCAGATGTTCAAGTCACCCCTTTTATACCAGCCTGACACCCATCAGTTGAAAGAAAGAAAAAGTAGAAGAAAAAAGGAACAGCTGGTTCTACAAAGCCTCTGCTACTTCCTTTCAACTAAATATTTAGTGTTTTCCTTTCTTTTCTTACTTTGCCATTTACTGAAGCATAGAAAGGTACCTGACGGGAAAAAAACAAAAAAACTTGCCGAATGCACATAAAAGGAAGAAATACGAGATAAACGTCTACTTTTCTGTTATTGTGTGACAATAGTGTGCTAATTGCTGAAAAAAGTTATGTTGTTCCCACTCTGTGTTGTGTGTGAGACTATGTTAATTTACAAACTTCAGTAATCCATGCATCAAGCAGAAAGCAATTTGCTGTGCTGTGTTTTTTCTTTCTAACTGTTCCAAGCAAATTATCCAGTTGAAATAGAGTTGAATAATATTATTTATTTCCTAATCTAAATCAAAGTGTTTTCTTATTTCATGTCCTTAGTAAGTACACAATGAATATTAGTGGTGATGATGATGTGTTTTGTAAGGATCAAGAATTGTGGGCACATACAAGAGATAGATTTGTTTCTTCTCCTCAGGGGTAGTTGCAGAGTGAGAATCAGAGAAGGCTTCAGAGAGGGAGGTATATTCAAAGTGGGCTTTTATATATTTGTAGATCATCTGGTGACATCTGAGAGAAAAATAAGTGTTTGGGATATATGAACTACAATCCAGGACTGGAGATGCAGTTCAGTTGATACAGTACTTGCTTATGTGAGAGACCCTAGTATCAGTGTCCAGTAGTATATAAAACCAGTCCTCCTTGTCTAGTAGAGATTTCAAGGCCAATCTGGGCTACATAAGACCCTAGTCTCAAAAAAGTACACCTGAGAATACCTACTTCACACTATTCACATTGTATCTATTTATGTGTAGTTTTATGGATGCAAGGGGGTATTTGTGCTAGTGATTCAGTTAACATGTAATATCCTGTACTGTTTCCGGTTTGATATTTTCTTTCTCTTCACCTAGAGTGTGTGATCACCACACATTGGGTAGTTGTCCATTGCTGGGTAGTCTGATAAATCTTAAACATGAGTTGAATTAGCACAAAGGAAATAATCAAGAGTTTATCTCATTCGTAGTTTCCAGATCGTAATCCAGTTATTATGTGTTAACATGAAGGTGTGATGTGTCTAGTATGCCTGGTATATTGACTTGATGACAGGAAGCAAGCATGCTGCAGGGATCACTGTAATCTGGATGCCCTCAAGAGAAGGGCTTCCTTATTCAGGATATTCAGAATGGCCACCTAATCCTACAAGCCGGGCTTTGTCTCTTTCTCCCATAAGGAGATTGCTAAATCACTAAGGACTGTTATACTTCTGTACCCTTTGAAAGGGTTCCTGTTTGGAGATGTGATGTTTTCACAGGAAGGATCAAACAAATTTTACTGTCTTTACACACCAACACTTTAATTTAGATATGAGCTTTTTCAAAAATAAAATAAAAGTTTCCCTAGAGAAAGATTCAATAAAACTGAGGCTTCCTGAAATATTTATGTTTTCATAAAATATTTTTGAGACACAAACAGAAGCCAAAATTAAAGTTTCTTTTTCTTTAAGACTAGGTATGCTGGGAACTTAACTTAGTTAGGTGTTTGTATAACATTCCTGAAACCCTGGGCTCCATGTCTTACAAAGCAGAGACCAGATGTACTAGTACATGCTTGTAATCCCACTGTACAGGAGGCAAAGTCATGAGAATCAGAAGTTTAAGTTTATCCTTGCCTAATGAAAACCCATCCCCCAAAAAAGGAAAAGAAAAATTGTTTAGTGGTTAAAAGCAAGTACTGCTGTTAAGAGTATCCAAGTTTGGTTCCAAGCACCCATGTCAAGTGGCTCACAGTTGTCTGCAATTGTATCTCCAGAGGATCTAAGGACCTTTTCTGGCCTCTGTAGGTACTCAACTAACAGGCATAAGATCCCACACAGAGACTCATGTATATATAATTAAATATAAATACTAAAGACAAATCAATATGTAGAAGTTCTTTCCCATGTTGTCATATCGTAATTTCCTTCACTGTGTGTGTGTGTGTGTGTGTGTGTGTGTGTGTGTGTGTGTGCTTTATACAGGACAGTTATTGAACCTAAAGCTTCACATATTCTAAACAAATGCTCTGTGCCTCACCCCTGCACATCATGAAATTTAAAGTGATATGAGATTGTTCACTCTTGGGAATATAAGTAGCACAAAACCAGGAACTACAATAAAAACTTGTGGCTTGAATTCAGTGAGCATCTATAGCATTAACTGTAGGGCAAATAGATAAAGTAAACAAATCCATAGATATTAGCTCAATATAATGGAATTTTATTTCAATAATCCTCCTGCCTCATCAGCATATCCTATAGGCATGTGGCACTGTCAGTGACTAGAATTTTTTCTTTATGTGTATGCGTGTGTTGCCTGCGTGTAGGTAAATGCACCAATGTGGTGCAATGCCCGCAGAAGACAGAAGAGGCTGTCAGATCCCCTGGAACTGGAGTTATGGGCAGTTGTTAGCTGCCAAGGGGGTGCTAGGATTCGAACCTGGGTCTTCTGCAAGAACAACCAGTGTTCTTAACCACTGAGCCATCTCTCCAGCCCCTAGAATTTTAATTTTCAAAATTATAAACCTCAGAGAGAGTGTTCAAGAGTGAGAAAGGAGACAGTATTCGCACCTACAGTTAGTTATTCAGGGGCCCAGGGAAAGCTTTGTCAACATTGATTTCCAGATGACAGTCGGTGTCATCATTCCATTCAATAGGAGGAAGAAAAACCTGGAACAACTTTTGACGGGATTTCTGGAACATGTTTGGATGTTGGCCATGCAGTGGAGTGTGTAGTCTAGCGTAGTGTCCTGGAAAAAGATGTTTGGATGAGGCATGATGGTTCACAGGAAGCAATCTCTTCTTAATTTCCTCATTGTTTTTTTTTTCTTTTTTCTTTTATTCAGCATATTTTAGGAGCAAGTTATTAAACATCAGGACAGGTGCTGAGTTTATTATTGTCTTGCCCCAAGGGCCTTCTCAGCGTGCTTCAGGTAGCTCATTATGTTGTCTTGAATAAGAAAGATAAGACTTAAGTTTCAGCCGGAGCATATTGAGAATTTGATTCTTCAGGATCAACTCTTCTTATTTTTATTTATTTATTTTTTGAGAAGAGAAGAATTGTGGTAATTCTGGTAGAGGTATTATTTTACCTCCTCCATCAGCTGTAGTAACAGGAAAATACTGTTTCTGTTAGTGTTTTATAAGCATGGAGCTCTGTATTCTTGGCATTAGGGGAATGGAAAACTTATCCTACAGTTCCATAAGGTTTCGATAGAAGGCAGTTTATGTAGTAACAAATGATCAGTTAACTTCTTTTGTCCTTTGCGTAGTAGGTTAAAGAAGGAAAGACACAGACCTTGTGTTTTGTCTAACCCAATCCCCATTCATTGTATAGCATTTTTATATTGAGGGCTTTTAATGTTTTATCTTTTAAATAGGCTCAGAGCATAACAACTGGAAAAGCACAAAGTGAACATCATCTGGCCTTATGTTTTCTTCCTCTTCCCTTTCTTTGTTTCCTTCAACTTTGCTTCTGCTAGAGAAAGAAATCATAAGATTACAGGTTCTAGGTTCTGTTCCTATGATTGATATTAACTTGTGTTAAAATTTTGACAGTTATTTTTGCTAATGTATTTGACCTTACTTAAACTGCTAATCTAAAATAAGTTGAATATTAATCTAATATTAGTTGAATAATATTCAGAATATTATCATTGTCTTTCAAATATTTTATTCAACTATTTTGTTAATGTAGATATTAGAAAGGCACAAGGTGGATGTATATAAAGTATATTGGATATAATTTCTTTATAATTTATTCTTAAAATTAGAAGTATCTGAATCTTCCCTGTGTTACATGACCTGGAAACATAATATAGCTTCTCTAATACAAAATTCTTTTATTAGCCTCAAATATTGCAAGTTATATGGACTGGGGATTTAGTTCAGTGGTAGAGCTTTTTTCTAGCATGCCTAAGGCCCAGGTTCAACTTATAGTACCACACCCAAAAATGTTGGTTATGCATTTAAACATCATGGGATTTTGGTGAATAATTAATTTCATATTTTATGTCTTTTCCTATAACCCATCAATGAAATATTATCGATTGAAAATAAATAATATTCTCTTCTCTCAGCCCATTGGGTTTTTATAGAAGTTAGGGAAAAATGAGATGAAGGGAAACCTTAAAGTAACCCTTCTTTTGTTGTTGTCTTCATGACACGGGATCTCCCTATAGGCCCACCTGGCCTGGAGCACCCTGTGTAGACTAGGTTGGTCTTGAAATCAAAGAGATCTGCCTGCCTCTGCCTCCCAAGTACTGGAATAAAAGGGGTGTGTCACCAGGCCAGCTGAAGTAACCTGTTTTTTTAATGTAAAATGTAACTATTGTTGGTGATTGTATTAGTTTGGTTTCTGGTGCTATAATAAACACTATGAGTAAAAGCACCTAAGGAAGAAAGGGTTTATTTCAGCTTAGAGTACAGCCCTTCAGAGAGGGAAGCCAAGCCAGGAGCTTGGAGACAGGAGCTAAAACAGAAACCACAGAGGAATGATGCCTGATTAGCTCTGATACTTTTCTTATACACCCCATGCTACCAAGGCATGGCACCACCCAAATGGGCTGAGACCTCGCATATCAGTTCTCAATTAAGGAAATGCCTCATAGGCATGGCTCTAGCCCAATCTGAAAGTCCCTCCTCCCAGGTGTGTCAAGTTGCACTGAAGCTAAATAGCACAGTGACGTTAGAGTTTATATCTAAATTTTGTCAGTCCCAGTCATCTGTTTTCCTCTTTTGAGTCTTTAAGTCATTTGGTTAAAATATTAAAGAAGACTGAGATCAGATCTTATTCAGAGAAGCAGGGAATAGCCAATTGAAATTCATAAATTTATAAATTTACATTTATATAACTCTGTAGAGCAGGTGAGATTTGGCATTAATTTGAATGGTAGTGGGATTGCCCACTCTTATAGTGCCCTATATTTTCCAGACATTTTGCAGATTTTAATTGGCTTAAGTACCACTTCTATGCATGAAGTAAATAGTCTTATTTTGCAAGCGAGGACATTTAACAAAATGGCCTTTTTACAAAACTGATTTACTCTAGTCATGATTGCCTGAATAACTATTTCCACTTCGGCCTTGCTGGTCATGCATCTTTGTGCTTTTGTTTCCTGTTTTCACGCTGAGATTGAATGATCGACCCTTTCTGGAGTGTGGTAGCCTCATCTTGAATGGGTTCCCCCAGAGCTAAGGTCAGTCAAGGAATTTCCCTCTAGTTTCAGAGAATACCATGTTTGTGTTTCTGGATTCGTTGATGCATACTTAATTGATTTATAAGTATCATATGCATCTCCTCTCTCCTGAGCACAACATGGTATTTTCTGTTGTCTTTCACCATGATTATTTTATAACATTCAGAATTTTTCTTTTATCTTCTATAGAATATGAGTCCCAGTATTTGCTTTATTATACTTTGTGTCCTATACCATTAGTGTACAGAATTATAGACTGAAGAAGAGAAGATCAAGTTTGATTCTCTTAGACGTCTTATTCATTACTGGTTGGGAGAACTTAGCATCATAGTTAAATTCTATTTTTTAAATTTTTTGACTAATTTATTTTTATTTTATGTGTATCAGTGTTTTGTCTGAATGTATGTAAGTGCATAATGTGCATGCAAACCCATGGAGGCAGAAGAACACATTAGATCCCCTGAAACTGAGATACAGATGTTTTTTATCTGCCATGTGGGTGCTGGGAACCTAACCCAGGTTCTCTGCAAGACAGCCAGTGTACTTAACCACTGAGCCATCTCTCCAGCCCCATAGTTTAAATTATTTAAGCTATATTTTTTTCTTCTGTAATGTGGAATTAATGAATCTGAAGTCACAAGATTAATGTGAAAATCAAGTGACATAAAAAATGTAAAATTTAGTAGGAGACTGTCTCATATGTAATGTAAGTTAATTTCTTCTTTCAAATCTGTAAGTTAAGGTTTATAATTTGAAGATCAATTTTTCTCCCAGTTATAATAAATGCATATTTATAAATGATTTGGAAATCATCATTCCTTTACAAAGGCTTTGACTCTGTTAATATTTTAATTATATAGATTAAGGAAACATGTAAACCTTATAGAGCAATGCATACTTTGTATATGTTTAGTTCTTTGAACATACTTAAAAAGTGCCATGTACCATAGTCTCTTCTGATAAAATTTTGTAATTTTTTTTATGAAGAGGACACATTCTAAGGTCAAATTGTGTAATAAGAACTCTGCAAAAATTTAACAATATGACTGAAAACAAGAAAGTGTTTAACTAAACCTTTACCAAGGACAGCACATAGAAAAACA